>NW_020448497.1:1070167-1088273 GCF_003343035.1 Apteryx rowi | reverse complement strand
CTCCAGGCATCCCTGTCCCCGGGACCCGCACTGTCCCCAGCTCCCCTGTCCCCAAGCTCCCTGTCCCCAGGACCGGCACTGTCCCCGGGCTCCCTGTCTCCGGGCATCCCTGTCCCCGGGACCAGCACTGTCCCCAGCTCGCCTGTCCCCAGGCTCCCTGTCCCCAGGACCGGCACCTTCCTGGCTCCCCCAGCTCCGGGCATCCCTGTCCCCGGGACCGGCACTGTCCCCGGGCTCCCCTGTCCCAGGGCATCCCTGTCCCCAGGACCAGCACTGTCCCCAGCTCCCCTGTCCCCAGGCTCCCTGTCCCCAGGACTGGCACCTTCCTGGCTCCCCTGGCTCCAGGCATCCCTGTCCCCAGCACAGGGCTCAGCTCCCTGCTTCCCGGCTGTGCCTCCTTTCACCCACCCACTCCAAAAGGGGGGGCAGGGGGGTGGGACATGAGCATCCTCTCCAGCTCCGCTTGGGAAAGACGGTGTGAGCAGGCTGGTGGGGAGGAGGCACAGGAGCAGGGAGGCACTAACGGGGTCTGCTTGGCTCCCCAGGAACCCATCTCCGGCTCCCTCTCCGGGCTCGGGGTGATCACTAACTGGTTTTCCCCCCAAGCCGGGGTCTGGCTAAGGGGACAGAGCTCCTGGTGGCAGGGACTGTGCCCCTGGCAGCTCTGCAAGTGCATCTGTCTCCTGGCGCTCACCCACAAAGCCTGTGTCCCCTCCAGCCCGCAGCAGGGTGGCGGGCAGAGGGCTTGGGCCAGGCGTATTCCTCACTGTCCCCGTCCGGTTTCAGGTTCTCTCCAGAACGGGTCTCGCTGGGCTTTCTCTTTCGACATGAGCTCCATCTCCAGCAGCCAGGAGGTGAATCTGGCTGAGCTCCGAGTCCACCTGCCTGATCTCTCGCAGTCCCAGAATGTCACACTGGACATCTACCACAGCCCGAAGCAGAAGTGCCCGGAGAACAGGACCTGTGCGCACAAGCTCTTCCTGGGCACCTTCGCTGGCAGCCCCTCTTTCACCCAGGCCTCCTGGAAAGTGTTCAACATCACCAGCATGCTCAGGTCCTGGCTTCACCAAGAGGTGGCTCCTGGCCACAGCAGTCCTGCAGAATCGGAGAGTGCCGTGGCACAGGATGGACAAGAGATGAGTGGGTTGGCCATCCCGGCCACTGCAGCAGCGAGCATGCTGAGTTCAAGTGACTCCAGCCACGGGGAGCTGGCCATGCCCCAAGACATGACAGACAAAGTCCTGCTGCTTGTCTTCTCCAAGGACAAGTCTCCAGGAGATTACACCCTCATCAGAACAGTGGAGACCTCCAAGCACGTCATGCGTGACAGCGGCTCCAAGGACTTGGGGAACCGGCGGCATCGTAGAAACAGGAAGGAAAAGCAAAGGATTAAAGTGAGCGATGCCCCTGTTCCTGGCCCAGGGGAGGAAGGCAGGTCCTTGTGCAAGAGAGTGGACATGATAGTGGATTTTGAGCAGACTGGCTGGGGCAGCTGGATTGTCTACCCAAAAAAGTACAACGCCTACCGGTGTGAAGGGCAGTGTCCATCGCCTGTGGATGAGACCTTCAAACCCACCAACCACGCTTACATACAGGTAAGAGGGTTTTGCTGTTTCTGCTTTCCTCCTTCTGCTCCCCATCTACCTCCAGCCCTGCTGATTTGAGGCAGGAAACTTATGCTTTCTCCTTCCGTGTCTCCCAACAGAGCTTGCTGAAGCTCTACAAGCCCAACCACGTGCCCTGCCCTGCATGCTCCCCGGTTAAGATGAGCCCCCTCTCCATGCTGTACTACGAGAAGGGTGAAATCGTCATCCGCCACCATGAAGACATGATCATCGAAGAGTGCGGCTGCAACTGAAGCAAGCTCTTCGCATGCTGGGAATGGGAGGGAACGGGCACGGTTCTGCCCAGAAAGCATCCCCAAGGACTAAACCCTGGGACTAAACCTTGACGCCTAAACCATGAACAACAAAGGCCACTCACGCACCGATCAGGGCGCTGCTGAGATCCTGCCACCTCTGAGTCCACGCACTCGTGGGTCTGCGAAGGTCTTGCCACGCTAGGAGAGGAGAGAGAGGAGACACAGTCAGCATTAAGGCAGGGCTGTGGGAAACAGATGTTATTCCTGATGGGGACAAGGGGAATCTCACTGGAATTTCCTCCCAAAGAGCTCCCAGCTGCAACTGAGCCTGCCGCGGGGCAGGAGGGCACAGCACTCTGCCCTCGGGTGTTAAGAGCTCTGTGCCGCACTGCTCTTGTACCTAGACAGATCCACGCGCCTTGCAGGGAAGGCAGAAGAGACACTTCACTGCTGTGCTGTTTGCAGAGCTTGTGCTGAGCTGGTGGGACATGTGATCGCTGCACGCAGCCGGGAGGGAGAGGTGCTGGGGGGGCCAGGGAGGAGCGGCACTGGGGACCCGGGTGCTTTCAGGCATAGTTCGAAAACAAGCAGGGCAGATAGGCCAGGGAGAGAAAGGCCTCTCCTCCCATCAGCACAGCCCAGGGCAGGGTGCAAAGAGCCACAAAGAGCCACAAAACCCCGCTCCCGGCTGCAGAGCTGCAGCTCCGCGAGCCGGCGGCGCAAGCAAGGCCAGAGATCAGCCCCTGCCATGTGCAGGGGATGCAGAGCTCTAGGTCTCGGAGCCTCATTCCTTTTTGTTAAACACTGTGAAAGGCATCAGTTTTTTCTTTTGCACATGATCAATATTCCTGGTAGCTAAAGACTCTCAGAGGGACATGAGCAGCACAGATATTTGACCACACTCACTATCTGTATAGTTGAGATTTTCAGTGCTCCTCAGGAGTTTAGGCATTCCTACTGAAATTTCTATTACGTTTCTATAAAAATCCTATCAGATTTCTATTAAGATGAAGCTGAGATAATCCTAGCTGCAGCAGCGTTATCCCAGTGCCCAGAGCCCTGCGGACGGGAGCGCCAGAACGGGCTTTGCAGCAGACAGCTCCTGCCCTGCCGAGTTCACCCTCTGCGCAGGCTTCTCCGACACAGGGCTGATGCAGGGAGGGAGGGGAATGAAACGCAGATCAAATAAGCTGCTTGCCCAGGATCGCAACGGGAGTCTGTGGCGTGAGAAACACGGACTTGGGGCTCCTGCCTCACAGCTTTCACGAGAAGCCCGACCTTTCCAAGACATCCTGCATTCACCAGGAGCCAGAGAGAGTTTCCAGTGGCAAGCTGGGTACTCCTGGAAATAACGCAGTCCTCAGGTCTGTCCTGGTGCATGTCTTCTCCTCCCTGCCCAGTAACTCCCCAGAAAATCTCAGCTCWTGCACTGCTTTCATCTGTAAAATCACAGCTTTGCTCAAACCATTCCGACCACTCACTGGACGGGTCCAMAATGAAAGGGTTATGGTTGTATAATTGATCAATAAATTATATATTTACAAAAAGCCCAGTGGACTCCGCTAATTTCCACCACCAGCCTTTTTTTTTTTTTTCCTGCAGTTGAATGACTTTCTAGGATGCGATTCCCTCCTGCTCTGGCCAGAAGGTCTCCTTCTCATGGGAACGTCTCTGGTTGAAGTTCGGTCCTAGAAACCAGGCAGCAAACACTTGCTCCCGCCCAAATGCTGAGTGCTTCTGTGCAGGGGGAGGCTCTTAGGCCCCCGCAGGCATAAATCCTGCAGATGACTGGGTTAGACTCACTCCTGCAAAATATGAGGACCAAATTTCTTGCATGACAGTAGTGACTGCTCACTCCAGGGACTTGGCAGAATAGCTGATGCCTTTTATTACACCAGCTGGCAGAGCTGGAAAAAACACATACATTTTCTGGCACAGTGGCCTTTCCCTCAGTTTAAAATAGAAGCAGCCATTCTCCTGATATGACTAACACATAACAGTCCACAACTCTTTTCACTTAAAAATATGAGCTAAATATTTGGACCAGAAACACCAGCCCATCCGTGAGCAAGACCAGCAACCAGACCCTGCTGGGTGTTGTGTTCGCACAGATGGATTTTCTGAAATAATGCGCCCAAACTTCCTCTCCACCCCGCTACCCCTGGGATGCCCTGGCTGGCGTTGGCAGTCTTGCTGGCAGACCACACGGGTTGCTTTCCGTAACTTCACTCCCGCCTCTTGGAAGGCGCAGGGTAGAATTTGGGCACATATCACTGCATCGTCTGTGTGCACGGGTGTATTTGAGAGCTATCCGCATCAACGCCGATGCGTGTAGCATGCAAACGGCAACGTGCTCTGTGGAACAGAGAGGTCCCCAAATAGTGCAACGCTCCTTGTGAAAAAGATATAAAACAGCTCCACGAATGGGAAACTTCTCCTGAGATAATGAAGAAACAGTTCACTCCCTGGTCTGCAGATTGCACATTGCTCAAGAGCAACCCGGGAAGCACCTGCAGCCTTTGAAGAGAAGAGAAGGGCTAAGTGGATTTTCCACCTTTATTTACTCCTTAGAGATAAGGGAAAGGCTGCGTTCTCTAACAATAATAATTTTAAGCCACGCACGGTGCAGGCTGGGGAGGGCCTGCACTCCTGGCTGGCCCCGAGCGGCTCCCTTGCCATGCTCCGGCCCAGYGGGGCAGCTTTCGTTTCCAGTTACCCGCACGGATTGGGACGCAGGGGTGGCGGGGAGCGAGCTGGAGCAGATGGCCAGGAGGAGAGGAGCCACCCCAGGCTGCGTGGCAGGGCTGGGCAGCAGAGGAGATGCCGTGGGGGTGAGCGTGCGTCTCTCCTTGCCAAGCCTCTTCCCTCCCTGTTGCAACCCATGCGCAGCCCGGCCGGGGGCTCGACCCCATGCACGGCCTGGCCGGGGGCTCTGCTCCCCCAGGTTACAGCTGCCCAAACGCCGGGGAGCAGCTCCAGGCCGGGGGAACCGGCTGCGAAGCCCCGGGGAGGTCTCCGGCTGTGGCCCGTGCGGCGGAGGGGGACGACCAGCTGGCACAAGGTGCTCTGGGTGGGCTGAGAGCTGTCCCATCCCTCCCCATCCCTGCCGGGCCGAGCAGCCGGCTGCTCCTGCTCCGCACTCCACATCCTCAGGCGCAGCCTGATTATCTCCAATCCACATCCGACCCACCGGATAAACAAAGCGTGTCTGGTTCTCAGAGCTCAGACCCTCCCCTGGGCTTGATCACCGCTGCTGCTTACACATTCAGACAGCGTTTCACACTGAGAGCATCCAGTCATTAGAGGGTCATTTGCAGGAGCTGTTAAACGCTCAGAAAGGGAGGYCGTGGTGCTAAACCCTAGCAGGAGGCAGACTCGCACAGAAGTCTTGAGACCYGGCTTTTCCTGAAATAAAAGCTAAGATTTTTGCCTCTTCCTTTGCAGAATAGGAACTCACTTTTAAAAACTGTTGTCACATCAGCAGTGAAACCAACAGAGCCACYGCCTCCATCCCACGCTTTCTAGCTCCTCTCCCTGCATCTTTCTCTACCCAGCCCCCTATTTCCMTGGACCTCGTTGAAACGTTATATCTTTGAGATCTCTGTCCCTCCATCACCTTTGTTTGAAATCGAGCAGCGGGTTCAAAAGTTATCGTGTGGAAGGGGAAGGCAGACGGATGACCTGGACGGTCATTCTCTCGGAAGACCAGGATGAAAAAATAAAGGCCGAGATTCCAGGGCTTTAAGGAAAACATCAAAGTGCGGAGGGCCAACAACAAAGCCGCACCACTGTGCTTATGCAAGGTATCTGCTTAAGAGCTCCACTTTGCAGAGCTTGTGCCTGAACGGAGACCTAATCTCTGCGAGCAGAAAGCTTTGCAGCCTCTCCCTTCCAGGAGGCCAATACACATCCTGCTCCGGCAGTCCTCGGCACCCCCTTGCCAAGGGGGGATCTCTGCGGCGGGCAGCACCGCCGGGGCTTGCACCGCCAGCGCAGCTACTCAGCACCACGAGGCGCTGCTGGGGCAGCGGCAGCTGGACACCGCACAGTCCATAGGCAACAGGCGAGGACAGCTGGGAAGGGGACACGGAGTAAGGACTCCTGGGCATCCGCATCTGTTATTTGTGCCGAGCTCCCGATACACCCCAGGGAGGGGTCCGGTGGAGATACCAGCTGGCACGCGCAGCCAGAGCCTGCTCGCCCCCCCGTTTAAACAGAGACACTCTCTTGGGAGCCTAATGCAGGCAGAAGGGACCCGTTTAAGCACCAGTTTCTCAGGAGGTTTGTGGGAGTTTCCTTGACTTTAGCATGAAAAGCATCCTTACATGCCGGGATGGGAAGGAGGGAGTCCCTCCTTCACAATGCAGGGAAGGGACCCCAATGGTAACAGGAGTGCTGCCTACCAAAGCTGCAAGACTTAGGAGCGCAAACAGCAAAGGTTGAGGGACCACTCCGAGCTTGCAGCAGCCTCTGGCCGGCTGGAATCGGGATGGAGATAGGCTGGGAAAGCACTGCTCACCCTGTCTCCAGAGGGACAGCCCAGCGGCACGGACCCCAGGGCTCCTTCCAGCTTCCCTTTGCTGGGCGCACGACCAGACRCTTGTCATGGCCCCATCATGGTTGCAGCCCCTACTCTCGCTCTTGAAAGCGAGCAAGCTTGAAGCAAGTAAGAGCACCGTCTTCTGTGATGCATTTTACATGAAATGCCTGCCAGCAACGGGAAGCAAGTCGCTGCCGCCACCCACCTGTTGTCTAGTAATATCCATGCCTTGGGAGGAACAGCACAAGTTCAGCGAGGGGAAGATAAGCACAGTTTACTTTGGATGCACGAGGAAAGAGTGAGTGAGAACAAACAGACCGAAGCGCCTATCAAAGGCACAAGGGTAATATTTGTACAAATGGTTGATTAAGGCACTAGCTAGGTCATTATGAGTCCAGTGACCGGGACACAGATGAGGACAGAGGCAGTCAGGGCTCACCGCTCTGCCCTGCTCGAGATGAAAGGAGGCAGGGATAGGAAATCCAGTGACAAAACCRACACTCATCCGCTCAGACCTCCACGGAGCGTCCCAGCTGTGGGAGGCAGCCACCGACTGCTGCTTCACCTCCCACTATGGTGGCAGTTCGGGGAGGGCAGCGACACAGCAAGGCCTGAGCTAGCTTAAGAGCTCAGCCTRGGACGTAAGCAACTTCACAGCCTTTTAGTGGAAGGTGATAGGCAAGTGACAAACCCCAGAAAAGCAGGGATCTGCACTGAAAATTGGGAAGCTAGCCTTTACGCAGCTTGTGCAAGCTTGGAGTGCTAGAACAAGCGCACCCATGAGACAGATCCAAAAACCCACCCGAGGATGCAGTATCAGCTGGGGATACAGCTGGGACTGGGAAGGGAGCTCTGCTTCCTAATGAGAGCAGGGGATGCCGAGACTGCAGGCTCTCAGCTTACAGGCACAGGAGGTGGCAAAGCTCAAGGCACAAACGTGGACTGAATTACAGCAGAGCAGATGCATACGAACAAGTGTCACTTAGCCGTATCACTTGTTCACAGCTTTTGTAAAGATGGGACAACTTGCTTTGCCCCCAGCTAATGTATTCAGGTATCCATGGCCTCAGGGCCACACACATTGGGACTCCAGCAGGAATTCTGACCCTCAGGGACCCATTTCACACCTGGCCAGGTGCTGCACAGGATGCTTTCCCTCTTTCTGAATTATCAGATATGAATCACTATTGGAAGCAGCCAGAGCTTTGATGATCATGCCAGATCCACACATGCATTCAAATACCAACATATAGGCATCATGGACACAGACAAAATACTTGACACTTAAAATACTTACTGCATGTTCAGTTATCCTTTGAGTATGGGGGGAAAACAAAAGTATTGCATCTCACAGCAGCTGACACTCATTCAAAAAAGCCACATAGCACAGTCACTTTTGTACCAAGGCTTCTGTTTATGTTTAGGCCACCACAGATCAAAAACTCACAGCAAAAACCTGGAATAAGCTTCTTTCTTTCCAGAGAGCCAGCTGGATGTGCATTTTTTATTGTGGCACAGCCCTTAGCTACAGGATACACCGTTGGCTGTGGCGCACACATCCGTGTGTCTTTCCATTGTGTCGGTACCTCATTTGTTCTAAGGGACATTTGCAAAGGCACAGGACATTGTCCAGGAGCTGCAGTCAGCTTGAGGAGAACACAGCTCTCGCAAGCCAGGTCAGGCAGGGCCGCTGGCACCATATTCCTTATTGAAATCTCAGCCCAGGGTAAATATACTAGTACACTACCTCAAAGGGAACAGTCTGCTTAATGGGCTTGCATGAAAGCCCACACAAAATGTAAAGAAAGTGCCAAATCTAGCAGCTGTTTTGTAAATAGCAACCCTCAGCATTTGTCTGCCAGCATCTCAGCTCCCATATGCAATCCGAGTGTCTTGGTTGTGGAAATGCAAGTTACACAGCCCATCTCCCCAGAAAACAAACACAGCAGGGCTTGGCTGCACAGAAAGCTCTATCATTTTCATTACTTAAAAGATGGCTAAAGCTTATCTGTTTTGGATGGAGTTATAATTGCAGAAAAGTATTTCACAATAGTAAGAGGGACAAAAAATCCTCCTCTTGTGCTCTTTTAACAAGGGGACAACTACCTATGTGGCAAGGGTTATATCAGTACAACTTAGCTGTAAAGTCATGCTCAGGCATTAACTATGAGCAGAGTAGGAAAACAAGCTTCAGCACTAAGTGTATGTACTTACTTATAGCAAAAAAAACCCCACCACAACCCACACACTCTACTCTGTCTTTTAAAGTCTATCCCAAAGTGACCAACTTTGGCAAGCTAACTTAACATGGCAAATTTTCTTAAAGACTAAACTTCCACTATTTCTCTCCAGAAACAAAGCAGGAAGGTTCTGAAGGGTGGTTTGATTCTCTGGAATGACTAGAGAGAAGAACTACTATGAGAACATATGAACCTGACTGACTGCTGTGCAGTGCTCTTAGCCACTGAGCTAAAGCTTAGCAGTATCATTTCTACCTGAAAATATTAGTTTAGCAGGAAAAAGGAGTCAGTCCCAGCTGCAAGTTGCAACACATTCTACTAGCGATAGCAACTTCTCACTGAATGCACACAATAACAAGGCAAATACTATTCTGAGTTGCAAAACACTGATAAAATGACACTTTAAGGCAATAAATTTGAATCTGTTCCCATCAAGGTTTCAGAGAACCACTTCATCTTACCTTAAAGATGCAAGTCTATCCACATCATTTGCTTTGTCTTTGTTTCTTTTGTTACTCATTATTAAAGGCTTGCAGATCATAATGTAGCAATTGAACTTAATTAGCAGATATTTAAATATTATCAGCTAAGACTGACTTGAACAGACACTCATTGTCTTTCAGAAAATCAAAGGTCCAGGCCATGTCCTAATGTGCTTGCTCCTTCTTTGAAATGCCTCCTCAAACACCAACAGTACAAGATGCCTCCATCACACTACAGACTGCTGAGTAATACACATTTGTTGAACTGCACTGGGAGTAGAAATGCAAATACTTACGGGGGAAGCTACATTTAACTGATGGTACAGTTATGTTCTCAGGTGCAGCTTCCTTACTCAAACATAAATCTATTTCTAACATGCCAGTTAAACCTCTCTCAATTAGAAATCTTGATCTCAATTAGAAATTAGGTCAATTAGAGATCTTAATCTCTGCCCTCTAAGAGATTAAAAGGAGAAACAGAACTTTAAAGATGAACAAAAATTTCAGCATGGATCAGAAAAAACAGTGGAAAGCATTACAATTAAGGACTTACTTGCATGCTGGAAGAGAGCAGCTGGTTTGGAAAAGCAGGAGTGGCAACACAGAAGCTGAAGGCTCAGACATTTCCCTAGTAGGGGCTGCTAGAGCCCTGGAAGGCAGCTCAGAGCAAGGGGACCCTCTGCAGGGCTCAGCTGCAGGTGGCTCCTGCTGAACTAATTCAAGCCTCTTCCACCTGTGGCCTGCTAAAGTTCTGTACCATTTCTGGTGACAATTAGTGTAATAGGAGCTTGGGGACACCTGTGACATGACCTAGCAAAAGAACCAGCTGAAAGTGCACCATGAACAGTTTTGATAACTATTTCTGGAAGCAGATTCATAAAGCACAAGCTTCCTGCAGTGACCAGATGTTACACAGGGTACATACTTATGCAAAGAGGGCTTAACACATCTTAATGCAGCCTGTGTCTTGGGGGGGGAAGAGAGACAACCGTGCTCACCACTGTATGTTGGTCTCAAGCCTGTATACAGGATCACCCTACAGATTTTCCCTGCTGCAGGTTAGTAGTTGTCTTGCTAGAATGAATAAAGGATAGAAGCCCAATTTATTGCATTAAACCCCATACCAGGAGACAAAATTATTTTTATTTCTCCCATATATTGCATTTCTGTAACTTTTACAGTAATACAATGATTAACAAAAGCATAAAACTGGAAACAAAAACAATCATTGAGAATGTCTCCCGCAGTCTGTGGCCCATCGCCAGCAGGGGCTGTACTTGTGTATTTGCACCCACACGGAGAGGCTGAGATTCAGTCCTTGTAACAGGATGCATTCTGTTCTCAGAAGTGAATGACTTGCCCTTCCCAGGAAGCAGGAAGGCACTCAAAGCATGGGCTTCTGTAAGCCTAGCTGGTGGGAATCCTCAAGACAAGGTCCCACTCTTCATTGGATAAGCACTCTCAGGGCATGTGCTTTAGATGTCCATGTCAAACTGTTCTTCCTCACCTGTTGAGAAGGACAGGAAAACATGGATGAGTCCTCAAAGTCCCACATTAAATACTAAATATTGTGCTGAAGCAACAATGTTCAACTGTGCCTCAGAGAAACACAGCAGTTTGGACTTCAAGTATGCAGCAGATAAACTAAACCTGCATTCAGGCATCAAGTCTGAGAACAAAACCATCTTGTGCAAGCAGAATGCATACTCTGCCCCCAAGAGGGGATATTTTACTCATGTATAGAGAGCAAAGAAGAGGTAGAGGAGATATCCCTTGTGGAGCAAGTAATTTCTACCCCTGGATTTCCTTGTAAAAAGAAACAATGCTGTTGACAAAGGATCACTGGGATAGACTTCTGTTAGCAAAGACAAATATACATTTCCTGACTTATCTGTATGACTGTATCCATGGTTCATGCAATTTGATAGGATGTTAGTGTGAGTAGTGATGATCAGTTCCTGAGGACAGGGCTTCTTTGAAAAAAGACACAACCAAGCTGGCATCCAGCATGCAGTACATATTTCAGTTCAACAGAGAACCAGCTGAGCTGTTAAAGGTCACAGCTGTGTGTAATAAAAACCATTAAGCAGTACTGATCCTGGAAAGATTTTGCTTAGAGCACAGAAGCCAGTTAATGAATACTCAAACTATTTTTATATTTAGGAGAGGACCAACTGTAATATCTGGTATTTTACGCTGCTTCAAGAAGTAATCTCATATAAAACTTTAACCATTCAAGAGCAGTATTTGCTCATTTTACTCCTAGCATGCCTTTCAACAAGCATTCAAGTTCTCAAAGTAGCCAATGATCTCTAGTCTCCTGTGCCACAACCTTTATTTTGCTATCTTTTGTACACTTGCAAGCTTCTGTAGAAGCTGCTAGAGCCAACAAGGGCTATCATATCCTAGCTATAAATATTGAGTTCATCTGTACTCCAGAAGCCTTGATGTTAAGAAAAAGAAACTTGCATCTCAGGTTGGTATCCAAAAAAGCCCCAGACCAAATCCTGCTTTGAATAGTAAGCTGATCATTTTCAAAAATGCAAAGCCACTGCAAAATGGCACAGGATAGCCACAGGCAGAAACAGCTGCACTCATTCTCTCAAAGGACTATTAATCCAGTAGCGTTTTCCCAAATGCAAAATTAATGAGAATAAAGTGATAACATGACACAAATTGCACTTAAATTACAGAAAAACATTCACATTGCTGGAGACCATATTAGAACCTACAGTGAGTAATAAAGCTCCACAGCACCTTGATTTTGCAAGAAATTATCAAAACATCAACCCTAGTTCACAGGAATTATCTGGCTCCATCTCATGTGTAAACTTTTGTACTTCACTTGTTTTTTGTGCACTCACCTACGCTCACTTTCTCATAATTCTGGACATGGTTGTTTTCAATCTTTGACTCCTCCACATTTGGGCTTGTAACACCTGGAATGTCCGGAAGGTCAGGTGGTGTTTTGGCAACCGGAGAATTGCGGCACTCCATCAAAAACTTACGATCATAAATAATTCTAGTACCTATAGAAAGAAGATATGACACTTTTGTATTTTGATGCATGAAAGACTGCTATGGTATTTGGGTTACTTGATTGTTCCCCAAGTACTAAGACAGGCATAACATTCCCTTCAAGAGACCTGCCTGGTCTACATTTCAGGTCATAAAGTTTGGGTATCCAAATCACAGCTATACATGTAAAATAAAGGGCATATTTAAAAAGATACTTGTTACATAGCACTCACTGCTTCAAGCTACCTCAGAAGAAAGTCAGATACCATTAACACTGTTTATAGCTGCAAGAAAAAGGCACAAAAGAGTCAGCCACCCAAATAATAGTTTTGCTACCAGTCTGTGTGGACAGAGCACAACTCCAAAACCTAGTCCACTGCTGCATCCAACAGATCTGATCCATTCCACCTAACATGAGGTCATAGCAAAAAAAGAAAAAGTAAATTGAATTTAATTTCAGTTTGTAAGTATAACAAGCTTTTCCAAGCTGTCAGGGGCTGAGAACTATAGGCAGATACAAGCATATGTATCAAGAAATAGGAAGCAGCAGGGTGTGTCACACTGAACATTGTCCAGCAAAAACTTCTACAGAGTTCCTGCCTTTATGTACCATGTGCTGACTGTGCAGCTTAGTTATATATACTCTCAAAAAAGTCTTTAATACAGTCCTTAATGCCCATCCATTTTAATGGTGAATCCAGACCACATCCCACTCTTCCTGCTTTAAGTGAAAGAAAAAACTTCAATGGATTAAAACAAGCCTCAGAGGGAACAGCAGAGTTGAGGCTCCATGCACAGATTTCTAGGAACACCACTAGACTGAACAGCTTGTTCCTTACAAAGGAACTGGTGTTGGAAAAAGCTCAAAGCCACAGAAAAGAGATCCCTCCAAACAGACCGCAGCTTTAACCCAGAAAGTACTGAAAAACAGTTGTTGTTTCCCCCCCACACGCACACCAAGAGGAAAGTTGCAACACCCCTTTATGGACTGGACCTTTACTTTACTTCCATTCCCATCAGAAGGAAAAATCAACTTCCCATATACTCCAAGTTTTGGCCATAAGTATACACATGTGCAGGGAAAAAACTTGCCTTTATTTTGGAGCACAGCTAGAAAGTAAGTAGATATTAGGAAGTTTTGCCAATGAGATCAAGACACTAAACTTTTCAGGAACAGGGTTTGGATTTGAGTTGTTTCTCCAGATCAAAGAGGGGAAAACCAATCCAATTTAGAAGTATGCTCCAGCAGTTGGTCAGGATTTGAGAGAAGGAACAATCCCAGGCTGTGAGTTAAGTTACTGGAAGGCTTACAAAGGCAAGGGTGGTACTTCCTAGAACTGCAGTTCACATACCGAGTATTAGGAGCACATTTCATAACAGGCAGACAAGAACTTCCACTCCTGGTTTGCATTCGTTCGCTCAGTCACATGCGCAGAGCTCCGCTTACAAAAGCGGACACCCTGTACCAAGCCAAAGCAGCATTGCTGACAACAGCTGTCAACAGGAGCATAGCTTGGTTGGCGCTCGACATCCATAAAGGGACCCCTTCCAACTAGCTCTCCTCCCACTGTAGGGAACATTTAGTATTCACCGAGCACACRGAAAGGCTATGCAGCACGGGAACTGCTCTGCTCCCTAAAGCCTGGCTTCAACACCTGACCATCTCTGCTGTGCAGCTGGAAGGTCAGAAGGGGGTTTGGCTCATTTTGAATATTCTCATCAGAACTAAGTTTGAAGGAAGTGTCCTAGTAAAATACCATCTTGTTCCTCCCCTGCCAGAGACAGCCTTGTAGCTCTGGCCTTTACGGAGCACAGGAATTGCTAGCTGGGCCACTCCACAAGTGACCACATCCCTGTTGAAAGGGTCACTGCCTCCACAGCGGAGTCAGCAGGACTGGCAGCACATCAGTCCCTCAGCACCAGCGTCCTCTCCAGGTGCATCATTATAACAGATGTCACCGATTTCAAGCATGGCACATTCAAACTCTGCTCTGGGCCCACACAATCTGTTCTGCTATGGCACAGGTTTGCCACTGCCCCAGCCAGTCTTAAGAGAAATAGCAACTTCTAAAACCACCCTGAAAAGAGCTGCTGGAGCACACAGCCAGCAGGTAGCACATTGCAGATGCTCCAGAAAGCTACAGGAGCAACCTGACAGGCTTCAGCTGACACAGCTCAGAGCACCAACTACCAACCACAGCTGTCCAGAAAACTTCCAACAGGACTGTGCAGAGCTGGAAGCTCACAAGAACCAGAGGGACCATCCTAACAGAGCACCACACACCCTCCAGAAAGGACGGAGCACTTCAGCACCAGGAACCTTATTCAGGAGGCAGCTCCTTCTGCTACAGCTGAGCACTGTGAACACAAGCAGGAACACCACCCACCAGCATTGCTCATTTCAAGCATAATGAGCAACACAGCTCTTCCTGTGTTCTTGCTTGCGATGGATGGAGCTGGCCCAACTCCCGAGCTACAAGTTCATGTGGAATTTACTTAGGGAAAGACAATGTGTGCATGTGCCTGTGGCAAATGGGCAAGAAGCCCAGACAAACAAGAACAGAGTATTAACGAGAACAGGCTCTTTATGCTTAAAGGTCACATATCACCTCTTGCACTCCTCCTTGCTTCTTTATACTCAGCAGTCATCTTCTCTGCTGACTGCTGCAATAAGAACAGCAGTTTACCTCCTGTGCTGTCAGATCAGGAGGGAGCTTCTTTGTTCTGCCGTCCCCTCCAAAGGGGGCCACAGAGCCCAGAAAGGTCTGTGAAGGTACCTGAAAAAGGAAAATTGACTCCTTTTGTCAAAGTGTTGCACCAGGTCAGGAGCCAGAAACTGTGGTGAAGCTCAGCTGACTTGCATCAAACTCAGTGGGCCTCCCTGCTCCTCTGCTGCTGGGATGTGACAGCTGACACTTCACAGAGCATCAACATACACTTGTTCCCTTCCCTCAGAAGGATCCCTTTTATTCACAGACTGTGTTTTAAGATGTCACTTCAATGCTTCTGGTGACTCAAAAGCAAATTATCCAAAGAACTTCACCTCAATGTTGGGCAGAAGGAAACATCTTGTGAGGAAAAACCTGGCTTTTTGATCACAAGCAGAATGAAAAGAGCTGATCTAYAAGCATCTGATGACTAGAAAAGCAAATATACCCCTACTCTTCCTGAAAGAAAGAATTTGGATGCTAGACAGGCATAGTTCTGCACACTGTAGCTGTGAGGTACTACTGTATTGAAAGCCTTGAATAAATATATTAACAAAAACATTAAGTCTGCATCCGTCTCAGCAGTCAAGCTGAGAAATTAAGTTCTAGTACCAGCCCTTATCAATTCACAGATTCCCTCTGGTTCATAAGTGGATTTTTATAACACTAGTTTTCCCCATGGAAAAAGCAAACATCAGATTTGTGTCAAACACAACATTGTTTAAAACCCAAACATTGGTAAATCCAGAAGATATAAGCTCCAGAAATTTCTGTGGACATTTGCATTCCAACAGGAGCTTCCCTGCACCCCATTAGCACACTATACCCGAGAGAAGTGAGTGATCATTGGCATTAGCATTCAGCACTGCTACTGTAGATTTCTAGTTTTGGCACCAAGCCTCATTCACTTCACTTACATCCACAGTTCTGCTTACAGCCAGTGAAATGACTTCAGAGCTTACAGTGCTCAATTTTTTCACTGAAAATTAGTCAGAGGTTTTGCATGACGAACTTAATTTGCTACTTTCTTCTGACTCTTGAAGTTTAATCTACTGCTTGCAGGAAGTCTCAGATGTTTTGTCAGTGGACTACAATATTTCGTTAAATATTTTCAATAAGAGGATTTAAAACAAGTGCTTCTGAACACAAGATAATTTTTTTCGCAGCAGCCTGGGCTTACATGCAAAGTACTCTGCCCAGGAGAATCGCTGGATACGTGCATTAGCAGAAGAACAGATCAACAGAGGCACTGTCTCAGGAAGCAGAGAAGCACTCCAAGTTCAAGTTGGCCTGCACCCAGCATGTCTAAAGGGACACTGACTTAACTGACAGCAGTTCTGGTGCATAGAGATTAACACACAACAGCRGATGACCACCTATGAGAAGCCACCTACAGCAGTAAGACTCAAGCTTAAAAGATAACATGCAGAGCACATTAGTATAGGGAGTTTGGTCTAAACTTCTGAAAGGTATGGATATTTGTTCTCCCAAGAGCTCTTCCAGACTATGTAGAAGGAATTCTTTACAACGCTAAAAGTGAAGGAAGACTGGCAACCTAAAGGCTAGCACTCTCCCAGGCCTCTGGGATTTTTCATTATACCTTCACGTAGAAATAGTAATTCCACATCTGACCTGCAGACAGTCTGCAGTTGGGCCTTAGAAGGGTGAATTGTCCTCATACAGGCTGAGGAGGGACTAAATGTACCAAGCAGTCACGAGAGCTCTGTGGATTTTTCCAGATATGCACACCCTAACAACAAATACAATCCATATTTCTACTCTACACTCTAGACATTCATTAACCATCTCCACAGACAAACAGAGATAATCCTGGAAAGCTCTCATTACACTACACAGTGCAAGTGTTCAACTTTTATTCTGTTACTTCAAGCACGCGAACTAGCAGAGAAACATTAATTCTAATTCTCCTTTCATGACATAATTACTGCAAGTGCTATTTAAGTATTTCAGCTAGTTGCTGCTTTCAGAGAAGAAAAAACATGTGGCAAGAACAACACTAACTTCAGTTCCCCAATCAAGCTTTTCTGCATAAACTCGAAAAACAGAAGTGAGTCAGCAATGCTGACTTCCCTCTTTCTGARTTTTTTTAGCCCACAAAATATTATGGGTTGTAAAAAGACCAGGAGGTCTGAAAGCCTAGCAAAATGACATCTACTGCCTTCCATTCAGTTTGTTCCTTTGGCAGAACTTCAAGTACAGTCAGCTTCATTATTCCTGCTGTTTGCATYGATCTTTTATGCAGCAGCACAGGGGAAAAATCCTTAAAGGTATGGAAAAAGTGATCTCAAACCACTGCTCAACAGGGGCTCAGCTGCCATAGTCAGAAATACACACAGCTGATTTGGTGCACAGTGTCATCATCCAGAACAACAGTCACTTGTCTCACAAAAGCCAACTACACAAGCTAAACAGCAAATTCAAGGAAGCTGTGTGGACATAGACTCCTTGCAACAGGTAGGCCCTTCAGAAAGTTTTGCACATTATGTTCTTTCTGTAGTATACTGAGACAAAGCATATTAGGTATAGCTAAGATAAACACCAAGTTTACAGCTCTTGTACTTCCATTGCACTTGCCTCTGTTCTAAACAGGCAGCAGATGTGGGCTAATTTTCAGAATCAGTTTATTCTGTTAGCTGCAAACAGCTGAAGGTGCAGATCCCTAAAGGACACCATTCCTAGTAGTCACACACAAAACCATGGGGGCTGCACAAGATGGCTTGTAGCAATAAAAGAGGGAACTAATCCACTTTTTTTTTTGCAGTAGAGGAACACAGCATTTTCAGAAGAGGTACAGCACTCCAGAGGAACAAAAAAATTCCGTAAGGCAGCAGGGTTTTACTTAATCATTGCCAGAAGAAACCACAAATATCAGAGATAAGAATTAATAAGTAACCCAAATTGGAGGATGACTCCACTCCCTACAAGGCTACTCACAAAAACAGCAGCCTTGTTTATCACAGTGGACACACAGGTGGAAGCTATTTCCCTGCCCCAGTACCAGGACCCCTTCTCATTTTGGGGGCTGGCTCCCTCGTTCTCTTTCACAGTGCAGCAGCCAGCAGAGGCCAAACCTCCAGACCCCAGGGCACCCCTCACTTCCCCACCCAACACCCCCTCCGGCAGCTTGCCGGGAGGCTGCTGGGCCTGGCAAACAGCAACCCCCACCCCGCTGCCACACCAGGAAGAGCCCCTCGCTCAGCTGCGTCCAGCTTGTTCCTCAGGGAGTGGCCCAGCCA
>NW_020448497.1:1058090-1068823 GCF_003343035.1 Apteryx rowi | reverse complement strand
CCCCTTCCGCCGCGTGGCACGCCGGGAAAAAGAGCCCGGGGGCGGGGCCTCCGCGCCGGGGGCGGGGCCGAAGTGGCCACGCCTCTCGGGGGTCCCTCGCCCCGCCCCCCCGGCACCCACGTGGAGGCGACAGGGCGCGTCCACGTGCGGCGCCCGGGCCCCGCACGGCCGCGGCCAGCACCGGGCCCCGCTCCCCGGGGGGGGGGGGCACCCAGCTCCCTGCTCCCCCGTGGGTGCCCCCTGCTCCCCATGGCTGCACCCAGCCCCGGTGCTCCCCCGTGGGTGCACCCTGCTCCCCGTGGGTGCCCCCCGATCCCCCCTGTGCACCCCCCTGCTCCCCATGGGGTGCCCCTGCAGTGACTCCCGTGGGGGGCTCAGCACCCTGCTCCCCCCAGGGCGTCCCCCGGCAGTGACCCCCTGCGTGCCCCACACGGGAGCCCGCGCCGGGGTGGCCGCGCGGGGAGGTCCCGGGTGGCTGCGAGCGCCTGCAGTGACAGATGTCCCCCCCGCTCCCCGCGGTGTCACCCGGCCCTGCGCAGGTGGCCACAGGCGCCGGGGGGTGCCGAGCCCCGTCCCAAATGGCTCTTCCCTGGGACCACCCAGCTCGGTGGCTGCCGGCCGCGGGCCCGTCCCACTCACCCCTTTGCAGCCCCGCTGACGCCGGCTGTGCCTCTCCCTCGGCTTTGTGTCCTGTCCCAGGCAGCCGGGGGGCTGAACAGGCGCGGGAAGCAAACCGCGATCCCGGGGATCCTGTGTGCGGCGCGTAACGCGGCGTTTGGGGTCACGCCGGGGAAATCTGACATCACACGCAAGTTAAGAGGTGAACTTTGTTTGCAGCCCCGGTTAACCGGATCTTGCCAGCCTCGGTGTCAGGACTCTTTTCCCTTCTAAGCAAAAGCGTTTTCCCGCGTTTCCCGCCCGGTGAGCGCCGCTGGCCCCGCTCCCGGTGTCACACGCAGCTCAGGGCCCGAACAGCCTGGTGGCTCCGCAGGGCCCGTCGCAGCCCCCTGCCGCCGCCGGCTCCCGCTGCCACCACGCTGCAGGAGGAAGCGGCTCCGGGAAGCGGCTCCGGACCCAGACCAGGCACCTCGCCCAAAGGCTGAACCTGGCAGAGAGGAAGGTGCTCGAGGAGGCCGGAGAGCCGGGAGCATCCCAGGCCCGGCGCCGGCTGCTCCGGACCGATGCTGACACCTGCTGATGGCCGAGGAGAATGGGAACGCTGAACGGTTTTCCATGCATCCCGCCTGCGTAAAGCACCTTTCGGAAACCCCCGAGGATGGTGCCGGGCCCGGTACATGGAGCTCGGCTGCTGTGTGCCGGACCCTGGCACGGCGCCGCGGCTGGACCCCGCTGGACCGGCACCACGTCCCGCTGCCCCCTTCCCGTCCACCGTGTCCCCCGCCACAGCCGCCCCTGCTCCGTCCCCTCACCGGATTCGCTGACTCCCGCAGGAACGGGCCAGCAGCCGGCGGAGACGGAGAGCTGGGCCGCGGGGGCATCGCCCGGGGCCGTCCCCCCCTCCGGCCAGCCGCTGGCTCCGTTCCCGGGAGCCGGGGCAGGAAAACGGCACGCTACCGAATAGCGAGGCCCGCGGCCTCCGACTGATTTCCGATTGTCTGGCTCTCACGGAGACGGGAGCTGGAGTCGTCTCTCAGGGAGAGTTTTTTTTGGGGGGGGGGGCACGGGGACGACAGCACCTTCGTGGCAGCGCCCGGGATGCTCGCTCCGGGGATGCCGGTTTTGGGGCGCCGGGAGAGCAGGGCGGGAACGGCGGATCGGATCCAGGCGGACCTGGGTGCTTCTCTCTTCTCCCCCGTCGGCCGCGCAGGGACCTGCCGCTTCCCCCCCCCCCCAGCAACCTCAGCCCCTTTGCGGCAGAGCGACCGGCTCGGGCGGCCGTGGGTGAGCAGGCGGCAGCGGTGGCGAGACACGTGCTCCCTCTCCAGGCTCCGGGGAGGAGGATCAGCCTTGCGGTGCTTGGAAAGCCTTTGCACGAGCCGGGAAATATTTGTGTGCGTGCATGTAGGCATTTGGGTCTAAACGATTATATTTGTAAATTTGTGTTTATATGCTTGCATTTGGACGTTTGTATATTTACATTTGTATATTTGTATATTTATATTTGGATGTTTGCATATTTGTATTTTTATATTTATATTTGCATGCTTGCATTTACGTACTTGCACCGATATTTATGCAGTTTGCCCAGGGAAGCTGACGCCTCAGCAGCAGCCCCCGTGCGGAGCCGGGGTGATGTCGGGGCGCCGAGCGCGTCCGCCCGCCGCGTTTACATCCCGCGACGGCCACCGCGATAGCGGCAAACCGCCACCCCGGAGCCACGACCGCGGCGCCGGTGAACAAGCCCATCCTGCGGGAAGCGTGACGCCGAAGAGCGGCCAGGAGCCTGCGCGCCTTCCCCGCGCCGGGTGGCCGGACCTCTTCCTCCTCCTCCCCGCTCGCCTCCCGCCCGCTGCTGGTTTTGCTGGAAAACAGGCCGTTTGCAGCACTCGCCGCACCAGCACACGGGCCGCGCCCTGAGCAGCGGGCGAAAAACGCACCGATGGAAACAACGGGCTGCTCGGCGGGCCGAGAGCAACGGCGGCTGTAACGCGCCCCGGTTCCCGCGCCCCGGCGGCCAGCGAGCCGGGCTGTGTCCGAGGGCACCCAGCACCGGGAGCCGGCAGCACCGGGAGCACCGGGAACGCCGGGAGCGGGGCCGGGAGCGCCCCGGCACCCAGCAGCCTCGCGGCGGCTCTTCCCGCAGGGCAGCCCTGCCTTCCCTGCCTCCCGCCGCTGGCTCCAAAATGCAGCCAGGAATTAACCTTTTCCCCATTTTTTGCTCTCGAGAAGAGCATTTCTGAGAAATATCTGGGAGCCCGAAGGAATGCACGGGTTAAAAATAGCCGCGGAGACGTGGGAGCCGCGGAGCCGGCCGCGGAGGGGGCCTGCCACGCTCGCGGGAGGCGCAGGAAGCCTCTGATCTTGTTGTTGTTGTTGTTTTTCCGCTTTTCCAAACAAGCAGGAGGAAAACAGCCCCGTCCCGGCGGGTGCCCGGCGCTGCCAAGCTGCCGGGCGTGAGAAATGCCTGCAAAACCCTTGGAGAAAGCGCAAAGACAGACGGCTCCCTTCGGCCCCGTGGAAGGGAGGCAATCTTGGAAACTTCTCCTTGTGTCGATGCTTCGTATCCGACGCGCTTCCTAAGCGTCGCGGTGCCGGTGCCTCTGCCGGAGCTGCGTTTCTGGCGGCCGCAGGGCGAAATGCTGGGAACGGCCCTGTAAACGGGGAAATGGGTGACCTCGGCCCTGCCTGTGCCGGCGGCCGCTCTGACCTCCGGGGTGCCCGCGCCTCCCTCCGCCTCTCCCATCGCTATCAGTGCCTTTGCTCCCGGGAGCTTCCCTTGGAAAACAGGATGTGCGCGTGTAAGAACGGCCGGAGGTTGCCCCGGGCCTCTCGGGAGACCTGGGAGCTCAGGGGCTCCTTGCCGATGGCTGTGGACGGACAGGGCTTGCCGGGAGCTGGGATCGCGGCCCCAGAGCTCACAGCTCCAGGTTTGCCAGGGGCCAGGATTGCTTGTGGCTCCAGGCTTGCCAGGGGACGGGAAGGCTCTCCCGGCGCTGCCGCGGGAGCTGGTGCTGGCGCGTGATCCCCATCGAAGGAGGCGCTGGCCGCGGGGTGGTTTGAGGTTCCCCCAGCGGCAAAGCAAAAATCCTCTGCTTAAAGCAGATTGCAGCCCTGCAAGGGGCCGGGACACGGCGGTTCCCTGCGGAGGGGCGGTGGGACACGAGCTCTGGAAACGGCGGCTTGCAGGAAAGTCAGCGAAACAGCCCATTTTTGTTCTTTTTTATTGTTCTGAGCCAGAGCCTTTTCCCTTCCTGCCGCACTGTGTCTGAGCCCCACTGACACTGGTTTAGCTCTCGGGGCCGCGCTTGCATCTACTGCGGGGAGGAGAGTTTATACGGAGCCGAGAGTTTATATGGAGCCGAGAGTTTATACGGAGCCGAGAGTTTATAGGCGGCTTCCTGCAGCCGTCCCGGGACACGCAGTACCCGGCGGGCTGAGGCTCCATCGCAGCCTGTTTATGCGCTGACGAGGAAACTCGATGACAGATAATCCCAAACAACTTCAAAGCGAGATTCRCGAGTCCGATATGGGAACTATTCCTAAAGCCTCAGCACGGAGACTAATCGCCGCTGCGGACATTAAAGGAGGAGCGGGAGCGACCGCCGGAAGCCGAGCGTTGGGACTGGCCCCCCTGCCCGCGCCGTTCCCGCGGGCCGAGGGGATTCGGGGCACAACGGCGCTCCCGAAACAGCCCGTGCCCGGGCGGAGGGCACAGCCGGCCACCCTGCCGGGGCCTCGGCAGCGCGATCCCCAAACGCGGCCGGCGCCGGCGGAGACGCGTCCGTGCAGCAGCAGCGCCTGCACCTGCGCCTGCGCCTTCCCCCTGCACCGTGCAGCCCCGGGCACGTGCGCGGGGTCTTCGCTTGAACCGTCAGCTGTAGCAGCAAACCTGGCAGGAGAGGGCTAACGCTGAAAGATCAGCTTCTGGGAGAGACTGTGACGAGGTTTGCAAGGCCTGAGCTGCTCACGTCACCTGGTCCAGCCCACCTGCAAGACGTTTAGGGATTGGGGAGGGGGGGATAAAAGGGCCGGCAGGGGAGCTGGGGGCTTCTAGGTTTGGTGGGGAGCTGCAGGTGGTGGTGGCTGGGCTCAGCGGGGTGCAGCAGGCTGGCACCGTGGGCAGCCCTGGTGGTGGCTGAGCGTGGGGYGGGTTTGGTGTGGGGCGGCTGCATCCCACCAGCCCCACGGAGCGGTGTGTGTGGAGGGGGCCTCTGGGGTCCCTGGTTCGGCCCCCTGCTCTGAGCAGGGCTGGTGCTGCATTGGGTTTCTCAGGGCCTTTATGCAAAAATGAGCGTGGGGAGCTGCGGGATGAACGGTCCCGGGGCTGGTGGGATTTGTGTGCTGTGCAGCGGTGGTTTTGTGGTGCTGGCGCTCCTGCCTGGTGCCCTGCAGGAGCTGAGCCTGCTGTGTGATGCCTGCCTGCATGCAGCTCCCCAGAGTCTGTGTACCTGTGCTACAGGTTTTGAGGGCTTCAGTGGGGACCTGGGCTACGCTGGGAAATGCAAACTGTGCCAGGAGGAAGGATGCAATTGCTTTACTGGAGTGCGCATGTGTCACCTTGGAAACTTTTTCCCCCTGCAGTGGAAGAATGAGCGTGGTGCCCATCTGCTGCCCATAAGGTAGGGCAGGACCCCAGCCCTGTTGGAGGGCTAATGTGCCCCTGGGGATGCTGTGCCCATGGCAGAGGGGGCTGGGGCTGGGCTGCTCTCCCTGGACCATGGAGCTGGGCCTCCCTGGCTGCCCCTGCCCTTCTCCTTGCCCTTTGCTCCGAGCAGGGGACTCGTGCCAGCCTGGCCCTGGCTCCCGATTGCATAGGCGGGCAAAGCTTTGCAATACTGGCCTGGCTACAGCGAGGCTCTGGCACCGTCGCTTACTGGTGCAAAGCTGCACTGTGTTGCTTTGGGTGCAACAGTGACTCTTGCGTGCTCAGCTCTGTGTACCTGTGCTCCAGGGCATGGAAAGGCAAAAACCTCAAATCCTCTGGCAGATGTTGCAGTGTAATCGCTTTTCTTACCCTTAGCTGCAATCGGGAAGAGCGACATGCTTAGGAGGCTGCTGGAGCTTCACGTCYTGGGGCTATGGGGTGAGCTGCTGGTGACCCATCGCTCTACAGCCATGTAGCAGGACTTTAAGAAGTCTTCTCCATTACTGAACACCCCCCTGCCAAGCCCCGGTGCACGAGCAGTGTGCAGAGACGGTCTTCTGGCTGTGCTGAGCTCTTCTGGGCATCCAAAGTGCGTTTTCAGACTTCCTCGATCAGCTAGGTGAAAAGTTCCCARTTCCTGTAGATGTGGGTAAAAAAGTTAAACCCCAAACCTGCCCCGGTGGGAGAGCAACGGGGAGCTGGAGGGGGGGGGATGCCCTGGGCCGCGTGGGGTGGTGGGAGAGGCGCTGCTGGCTCTCGGCTGCTGGTGCGGCTCCTGCCGGGTGCCAGTTTCTGTCGCTTGCTCCTGAACAGTGACGATGAGAACAGCGTGCCAGGGAAGAGCACGAGTTCCCAGCTATAAAAAGCCTTTGTTTTATCCCAGCGCAGCATCGGCCTGGCTCAGCCTTGGCAGAGTTTGGATGTGCTGTGTTTAATGATGCTGGAGCCCCAGCCGGTGCTGGCCTGTTGCTTCCCTGGTGTCTCTCCCTGCAGACCAGCCACCCCCTCCTCGGTGCCTGCCTGCACCCTCAGGACCCAGCCAGTTTCGGTGAGCTCGCAGGTGCAATTAAGAATGGAAGATGAGGATTAAAACTGCGCTTAATACCTGAAGCGGCAGGTCATGGGRGCTTGGGAAGGGATCTGGTAGCTGGTACCACATCCTTCTCCTCGCTGCTGCCTAGCATCGAGCCCTTGGCACAAAGAGGGGCTGAGCACAGGCACGCTTGCTCGCATGCCTGCCCGGGCTGGGGTAAACTGAAAGGGCCCATGCTTGCACCCGTGCACATCTGGCGCAGGTACGCTGGTGCATGTCCCTGCTCAGATGAGGTCCAGCCCTTCGAGCTGCAGCTGGGCACTGGTGACCGTCCGGTCAGCCCCACGTCTCTGGCTCATGTTGCACGTCTGAAGGAGGCTGGTTTTCCACCAGCCCATCCTAAACCCAGYGTGTTACCCAACTGACTCAATGCATTGGCCTTTCCCCGTCCTGAGGCTCGCTGGGGCAGGCTGGAGAGGAGACCAGCTGCAGGAGCAGCCTGGGCAGCCCCATGGGGTGCGAGACCCTCTCCAGCCTCCCCTGGCTATCAGGGCAACTCCAAGACACCAGCGCTGCTCTGGGTGAGAAACAGCTTTTGCCAAAACGGGAGCATCCTATACGGAACTTGAGATTCTCGTATGCCATTCTGTCACCTTTCTGGCATAGGTTTATGTCTGCAAAACTCTTTTCCTCCCTTCTTAGGTGGTGTATTGGGCTTGCTGTATGGTCCTGCAGCCATGTCAGTGCCGTTTCCACCTTTCTGAAGCTCCAGGGAAACTTCCAGCCTGTGCTTCGCTTGAAGGAAGAGAGAGCTCGCGTCTGCCAAGCTCCTGCAGCCGTCACCTGCTATCTGCTGAAYGGCAGCTGCTGATTATCTGCTTTACACGTCTCGGGTAATGCCTTATCCCATGTGCTTGGTGAGGGGGGTTAATAGAGCCAGAGCAGTCTGTGTGAACCTTAAACACTTAATGAGGGTTGTCGTGTGCCTACAGCCTGTTTGGGGTGGATAAGAGTGTGGGGCAGGGATTAAACTGTGCAGGGACTTGATATCTGCTTAAGCAGGAGTACCAGTTTGCTTAAAAAAAAGAAATCATGCATGTAGGATTGTGAGGGTGATTTACACCTGACTGAGGCTCGGGATTGCCAGGGCTGGCCAGACCCCCTTGCCCTGTATGGGGGGAGCAGAGGGGCCCTGGCAGGGGGGCTGGTTAGACCCTGAACCTAACTGCAGTGGCAGGGTGGGCTAAGCCTATGCACCTGCTGGAGAAGGCTGCAAAGAGGTGGGCTTGTGTCCTGCTGGCTCGGAACGATCCCAAAGCAGCTCCCAAGGAGCCTACGAAAAGGGTATTTGGAGGCTGACCTGAATCTGGCCTGTGTTAAGTGAACTGGGAGGGAGCCGGGGGGGTGGGAAATGTCTTCCTTTCTTTTAAAAGAAAGCTCTGGTTGTGGGAAGCCCTCTGTGAACGAGGGGACCTGTCTGAGCAACGTGGGCTGTGCCACCGATGCCGTTCCCCAAAGYGAGCTGCAGACGTGCCAGGCTGGGCTGCTGCGAGGAGAGGACCACTCCTTGCTGACCGTCGCAAGAAACTTCCCCCCGGGAGGGTCCTTGGCTCCTTGCGGGGAGAAACGTCTTGCAGGACGAAGCCCTCGCTGGTTCCCTTCTGGTCTAGTGGGTCCGTTCCCCCCTGGGCCCCGTGCTCGGGACYAGCTCAGATGGACACTCGCTTCCTCTCCTGCCAGGTGAAGCTGCTCCCAGCACATGCCAGGAGCTCCATGCGTGCCCAGCCAGGAGCGCTGCGCTGCTCCTTCCCCGCTCCCGAGCTCTCCAGGCAGGGATCTGCCCTGATCCACCCCGTCTCTATATATAAAAATGCATTTGTAAACATCCACTGTTTGTTCTGCAGCAACAGCCAAAGGGGCTGCCCTGGTCCGTGGCGCACGGGCCCTTTCCCAGGGCAGGGGCCTGAGCCCGCCTGGGGCTGGAGGTGCGAGGCTGCCGGGGCCCCGGGAGCCGCTCGTGTCCGGAGCAGAGGGGATTAGGCTCAGGGTGCTCTCGCTCGCTCTGTGTGAGAGCCGGCATCTTCGTGCTTCAGCTTTTCCAGCTGCAAAACTGGGACAAAGATACTGAATCACGTTACTTCCCCCGCCTTAATGGAGCGATGGAGACTCTCCCTTCCTCTCCCCAGCGGAGTTGGCTCCCTGGGAAGGGAGGGCTCCGAGCTCTCGCTGTGTCTGGGAGAGAAATACCTTGCTCAAGCGCCAAAGAAGACATCAGAGGGGTGTTTCGAATGCCTGGTTTAGCCGCCTCTGTCCCGCTGCGGGCGCCGTGTCCCTCTGCTCCTACCTTTGAGCCCAGCGGGAATGTGCCCTGGAGATGCGCTCCCTGGACGCAGCGCTTCCCGAGCAGGGCTGCTGTGGGGGGCAACTGCAACGAAGCCGGGGTTCGAGCAATTGCGGTTGCATCACTGTGAAGGTGAGGCAGGCAAAGGCTTAACGTCGGGGAAATGAGAGTTGTACCACTCGCAGGAGCTGGGTTTCACCAGCGTGGTACTCGGGCAGTGGGTCCAAATGGATGTTTTCCATCAAGCATCCCAGAGCTCCCGCAGGGGGAGAACACCCTGATGGAGGCTGGCCCGGATAAAACTGCCCGGAGCAGCCCCGTGGCTGAGCACAACCCTGCTCCATGTGTGCCTGGCGCAGAGCCGATGGCAGGAAGCCCTTTGCCCGGGCTCACCCAGCGGAGCCGTGGCCGAGCCAGGAGCAGAGCCCGGCCTCTTGTCTCCATGCCCGACCTCTCTGCTGAGCCCAAGTGCCCTCACCGCTTATCTGCGGACATTCCCACAACCGCCTCCGCTTTATTTTTCAGACTGATAAGCTGCTTCACATGATGGGTCATGCTGGAGTTGCACAGATAGCGGCTTGGAGAAGACGGAGACTTTTCTCCTCTCATGCATGTTTCATTTCTGCCGTGCACCATTCATGTGGGATGACAAATAACACTGTAAATAGTAAGTCCAAGGCTCAGTCCAAGCCAGCAATTAATGAAAGAGCTAGGGGCTAAAAGGGGTTGCCTCAGGCGCTCATCTGACTTTGAAAAACCAAAACAATCTTGTAAAGATGAAGCTCGTAAAAATCAGGCTCTGTTTTGCTAGGTCATGAATGGGAAGGAATGCCAACGGCTAATTTTTTTTACATGTAATTTTTTTCTTCTTTGTCAA
Organism: Apteryx rowi; assembly: GCF_003343035.1. NCBI lineage: Eukaryota > Metazoa > Chordata > Aves > Apterygiformes > Apterygidae > Apteryx > Apteryx rowi. The sequence goes on along the minus strand of NW_020448497.1, from coordinate 1,059,306 downwards.
CATTCCCCCATTTGGCTGAAACTTCAAAATACCATATTTGGGGAGTGCCTGTCTTATAAGTTCCAGTATTTGTATAAATAGCCAATAGCGAAAAAAATCACCCGCTCCAGAGCCCGAGCAGGGGCCCTCAGGAGGAGCTGAGCCGCGGGCAGCGCCTTGGCCAAGGCGGCTCGGTCTCTGGAGCGAGGCCCGGGCAGCGCGGTGCCTTGCAGGCTGCTTCTGCTCACCGCTGCACGTGAAGCGAGCGTGTTGGGTCAGGGCTGGGGCTCTCCAAAACCCAGCAACTGCTGCCGCCGCGCTCAAAAGCGGGAAGGGGAGCGGTGGACTCCACCTGGCCGTTCCCTCGCGTTCATCCTCCCTGGGGGGAGGCCAGGCAGCAAATGTAGCAGTAGAACACTGACTGCGAGATGCTGGGGATGTTTTCTTTCAAAGCGGGGCTGTCCCTGGCCTTCCCTCCGCTAGTGGCAGCGGGGGGGTCAAAGTCCCCACTGGGGACAGTCTGCCCATTCCCACCCCCCTCTTGTCACAGGGTGCAGCCACAGAGCATCCCTGGCTGGGTGGCTGGTGAGGTGGTCGCCCAAGGAAGGGGACCTGCCCTGTGCCCCCGTAGCTCCTCTTCCTCTGTACGGGGAGTGCTGGGAAAGTGATGGGACTGAGCTGAGGCCGCTCTGTGCACGGTGCCTCGGTGCATGGCGAGGAGCCCTCGGAGAGGGGCTGGGGTGCACGGAGAGCGGCCAGGGCACCCAGCGAGGGACTGGTGTGCAGAGCAAGGGACTGGGGTGCACAGAGGGTGTTGGGGTGCACAGAGGGTGTTGGGGTGCGCAGTGAGGGACGGGAGTGCGCGGCAAGGAACAAGAGTGCGCGGAGAGGAAGCAGGGTGCACAGCGAGGGACTGAAGCACACGGTGAGAAATGCCCGGTGTGAGACTGGGGCGCACAGTGGGGGATGTGTGACAAGGGATGGGGGCACGAGGTGACAAAGTAGGGTGCACAGTGAGGAACGCATGGCGGGGGACCATGGTGCAGGGCGAGGGACCTGGGTGCAGAGCAAGGGACCGGGGCGCGGGTCGGGCCGGGGGGTGGCGGGAGGCGGCCCGGAGCCCTCCCCCGTGTCGCTGGTCTGCGGAGCGGGGCAGCCCGCGGCCGCCCCCGCCTTTAAAGGCTCCTCCTCCGCCGCGGGGCCGCAGCCGGCCCGGTGCAGCCCCGCCAGTCCGCCC
>NW_020448497.1:1039920-1057605 GCF_003343035.1 Apteryx rowi | reverse complement strand
GGACCCGGGGCACAGCAAGGGACCGGGACACACGGCAAGGGACCCGGTGCACGGACCCGGAGCACGGCGGGGAACCTGGACACGCAGCGAGGGACTGGGGAGCGCAGCCAGGGTGCACGGCGAGGGACCGGGGCGCGGGGTTCGTGCCACCCCGGCAGAGATGACTCCCCTGCCCGCCGGCAATGCCAGTGCCTGGGGGGCAGCAGCCCTGGGCACCGGCTCCAACTGCAGCGGGGCCGCCAGCCTGAGCCGGCAGTGGGTGGCGGGGGCCGCCCTGAGCCTCACCGTGCTGGTGATCGTGGCCGGGAACTTGCTGGTGATCGTGGCCATCGCCAAGACGCCGCGGCTGCAGACCATGACCAACGTGTTCATCACCTCGCTGGCCTGCGCCGACCTCATCATGGGCTTGCTGGTGGTGCCGCCGGGAGCCACCATCCTGCTGAGCGGACACTGGCCCTACGGCACCGTGGTGTGTGAGCTGTGGACCTCCCTGGACGTGCTGTGCGTCACGGCCAGCATCGAGACGCTGTGCGCCATCGCCGTGGATCGCTACCTCGCCATCACGTCACCGCTGCAGTACGAGGCGCTGGTGACCAAGGGCAGAGCGTGGGCGGTGGTGTGCCTGGTGTGGGCCATCTCTGCCTTCATCTCCTTCCTGCCCATCATGAACCACTGGTGGCGGGACGGCGCGGACGAGCAAGCGGTGCGCTGCTATGACGATCCGCGCTGCTGCSACTTTGTCACCAACATGACCTACGCCATCATCTCCTCCACCGTCTCCTTCTACGTGCCCCTGCTTGTCATGATCTTTGTCTACACCCGCGTCTTCGCCGTGGCCACGTGGCACGTCCAGCGTATTGACAAGGACAAGGTGAGGTTCCTGCGAGAGCCCCCCAGCCCAGGCTCCAGGGGCACCCGGCGGCGGCGGCCGTCCCGTCTGCTGGCCATCAAGGAGCACAAGGCGCTCAAGACCCTGGGCATCATCATGGGCATCTTCACGCTCTGCTGGCTGCCCTTCTTCGTGGCCAACATCATCAAGGCCTTCTGCCGGCCGCTGGTCCCAGATCGGCTCTTYCTCTTCCTCAACTGGCTGGGCTACGTGAACTCAGCCTTCAACCCCATCATCTACTGCCGCAGCCCGGACTTCAGGAACGCCTTCCGCAAGCTGCTCTGCTGCCCCCGCCGCGCCGACCGCCGGCTCCACGCCGTCTCGCAGGACCTGCAGCGCTGCCCGTGCGCCTTCAGCCCTGGAAGGGGCCTCGCGGAGGACGGCAAGGCGGCGGCACCCGGGCAGGACGGYGAGGTGCGRGGCWGCAGCCGGGYGGAGGAGACCGGTCTCTCCGGYGSTGGCCACTGGCCGCGGCCCCTGGGCGAGTCCCAGCTGCTGGGCACCCAGACCACGCTGTGTTCGCAGCTTGACGAGTAGGTACCAGCCTTGGCGTGGGTCCTGGGGGGGGGACCGAGCCCTTTGGGGGGGGGGATGTGGGGGGCCGGTGGCCAGGGATCCCTGGTGATGGTGGGGCTGCAGTCTGGGGGTGCAGTGTGGAGCCGGAGGGTCCTGGCAGGGGGTCTGGGGTGCTGGGGGGGGCAGAGGAAACCTCTGCCTCCGGGTTTCGCCAAACTGCTGCCCCCCTGTGGGGCTGCAAAGCTGATGTGCTCCAGGCTGGTCCTGCCTTGCCCCTTGCCGGGGATGTGCCCCCAGCCCGCTCGAATGAGGTCAGTTATTCTCAAATAAAGAAAACACTAGAGAGAAAAGAAAAACAGCCAAACACAAATGCCTCAAACCCTGGGATTTCTTTCCTTCTCCTGCCCCCTCCTGCTTTCTGCATTTAAAGCATTAAAACCCAGGCAGTCCCTCTGCAAAAGGGGGGGGGGGGTCACTGACTGCTTCTCAGCACTAAGGAGACCCCTTCAATTACTGTTTGCCAGAGCCTAGGGCTCTGCCCGTCGTTTTGCCCTCCGATGGACTAAATTTGGCAAGCTAATTTCTGTAGTTTCCCTCTGTCCCTCGCTGTTGTGAGCCCTTTCTGCTGGCCGGGGGGGAGGTTTCCTCGCAGCCGGGGGCACGCTGGGGTCCTGCAGACAGATGGGTGCAGACCCCTGAGCTGGCGTGTGCAGGGTGCTCTGTGCTGCCAGCCTGCGCCCTCGTGCAGCTCCGCACCTCATGCAAACTGCAGGATTTTTTCTTCCCCAGGCTTTTTATTAGTATTACAAAACATGAAAAGTTTTGGTTGCTGTAGGTTTTAACAGGCTTCCCTTGGGCAGAAGCCGCTTCTGCAAGTTGAAGGCAGGAGAAGTTACCGCTAACACGAGGAGGCACAGGGTCCCTGCCTGCGGAGATGCGTGGGGAAAATGGGACAGCGGGAGTTTCCTGCAGAAGTGGGCTTCACGGATGGATTAATCCGTCCTGTGAAAGCGTGCACGTAAATCATGGAGAAGATGTGGGCTCTCGATGCACCGTCCTCTCCTGCTTAAGGTTCACCGGCGAAGAGACGCCAGCAGGTGCCTCAACGTGACTGAGCCAGAGAGAGAAGGGAAGAAGGAGGTAAGGGCGTCTTCCTCCTCGCCCAGAAGCCGCGGCGCTCTCCGGGCCGCCCAAGTGGCGGAGACGAGCCCCGTCGGAGTCTGCCCCTGCAGCAATCGCCTTCGAGCTAGCTCGGAGCGCTCCGGGTGCGAGCTCAGCAGCCAGCACGGACCTGCTGGAGCCTGGGATGTGGTCACCCCTCTTGGAGCACCTTGAGCCTGGGCTGGAGCGTCTGTTCGCGRCTTCAGGCTGTACGGGCCGGTGTTTCTTGGCAGCCGAGCGCCTCCGCCCTGGGTGCCCTCTCCGCACGCTGCCAGCGGCTCCCCTCTCTTGCAGCGCCGCGGCCGAGCCCCCTCGCGAGGGCAGTCCCCTCGGGCTCCTCTCCCCAGGGCTCTGCCGCCCCTTCGGAGCCGGAGAGCTGATGCAGACGTGGAAAAACCTTGGGAAACCTCCCGAAGCTCTTGCTGAGCTCCGTGCTGCCTGACGCTCCTCTGTGTCCAGCCCGGCTGGGGGTGGCACGTGCAGCCCCCGGGGCCGCTTGGATGGAGAAGCTGCCGCCTCGGGACCGTTTCCCCATGGGGCAGGTGTTGGGTGCAGCAGCCAGACGCTCTGCTCCGGGGACCCCRTCTTTCCGGGCACACCATTTCCAGCTCCGAGGGAGGACTCCGAGGGCTCCCGGCGCAGAACTTGCACGGGGCCCATGGTCCCCACAAGGAGAAGCGTTCATCCTGAGCGGGACGGGACGGAGCTGCCGCAGGGCTTGGATGGCCCCGCGGTGATGGACGAAGGGGCTCCTGCCAACGCCAGACCTTTCTGTGATCCTTGCGGCTGCACYGACCCCCCCGGGGCTGGGGGCTGTCGCAGGAGCCTGCGGCGAAGCCTCCGGCAGAGGAAAGCGAAGGAGAAGCGCGAGCACGGCTGGGCAGCCCCCCGCCRGCTCCTTGCACCCTGCATTACCCGGGGCGCACAGAGCGTTACGTGCAAACAGGTGTTTGCATTTGTGGTGCTGTGCATGTACCTCGCTGCAAATCCGTGATGACTTTTTGGTTGTAAACAGGTCGTGCTGACTGCAATGTTTTTGTTCTGTTCTGTCATGCCCCCTTCCCCCCAAACCCCTGTGTGAAATAAACCTTCAACCCCCTTCGCAGTGACTTCAAAGGTGTAAAAAGCAGATGCATGAGCGGCTGCGGCGCCTCTCCATGCCTGGGACACCCCTTTGCCCCCTCGGCCCCCTGGTTCCCAGCGAAGCAGGCGGGAAGGGAGAGGCTTTGCCCAGGTCCTGGGGACGCTGGAGGGTCTCGCCGTGGCACAGGCGGGTGCACGGGCCCATGGGTGCAGCCCTGGGCTTCGTGCCTGCACAAACGTGCCCAAAACCAGCCAGCCCCATCCCACCCTAACTGCAGTTCTTACCACCGTGGACGCTGGTGCTCGGGGCTGCAGTAGCAGGAATAACGAGCTGCAAGTGGGGTGGGCCATGAGCCTCATGCGACCGCGTGGAGGGAGGGCGAATGCCCCCGGTTCAGGCAGCACCAGCGCCCTAAACCACCGAATAACCCTCACTCGGCTGCTCCGGCCCTGCGCTGCTCCGAGCAGCCTGAGTGCAGGCGGCCGAACGGCTCCTCTCGGAGCTGCGGGGCGGTTTCCAGTGCCACCTCCTGGCACCGGCATTGCTCTCCGGCTCCCACGCCGGGAGGCGGAGGAGGAACCCGCTGCCCCGCTGCGGCGCCCGGCTGGTGGCTCCCTCGGGATCCTTCCTCGGTGCGTTTTGCTTTGAGCATTTAGCGAGCGTGAGGCCGCTAAAGAAGCAGGAGAGCCAGGCTCCGGGCAGCAGCTGTCAGCGCCCAGCGCCGGGTTAGCGGCTCTCGCAGCCCACCCCGGAGCGCGCATCCCCCCCGCTGACCCAGCCCGGGGCCGGCTCGTTAGCCCCCAAGAGCCGCCACGCTAACGAGGTGCTTGCAAACCCCGGGGAGGGCGAGGGGAGCATCCCCGGGCGGTGGGATGCTGCACCCCGCGCCGCTGCCGCCGGGCCCCCGCTCGCAGCACGGGTGTCCTCCTTTCCGATGAAGCTGAACCTGGCTAACGCAGAGCTATTTCTGCCTCCAGGCTTAATTGTTCACCGGTTACAAGCGGCCCTGGGGATCAGGAGTGCTGGTGAGGGTATTGGTGCCATCTGGGGCGGGGGGGGGGGGGGGTTACTCACCCCTCTGAAACATCTGTGCTGCATTTCCAAATTGCCCCCCCCTGGCTGGGGTCTTTCCTCCTTATTTGCCGCAGGCGCTGGTGGTCCCTGCTTGCCTCCCCCTTGCTGTCCCGGTGCTGCTCCCGTCCCAGGCGGCTGCTCGCGCCTCGGTGGTGCCAGCAGAGACTCCCCGCGTGGCTCAGGCTGTTGGTGTAAATGCCAAATGCTTGTTGTTCCCGTGATTCGCAGAGGGCTCCGCGTGCTCGCCGAGCACCGGCTGCTTCCCGGAGGCTTTAGCAATGCGGCTGCTCTGGTCGGCCAACGTTGCCCCGTGCTGGAGGGTGCCTGGGCTCTGGCTTCCCCAGCCCTGGCTGCTGCGTGGAGGCAGTTCTTGCTCCCAAAGCTTATTTCATCTGAATTCAGAGAGCTGGCTTTCCCCTGCCCGCCCCGTGGTGGGACGCACGTGGGTTTGGGTGCCAGCTGGGTGGGTTTGTTCCTTGCTTAGCGGTGCGGGATCCTGGCCGAGGGGGTGTTGGTCCGGCTGGGACCCCACCACGGCCGGTGGGAGCTGTGTGCACGCGGCTCTGTGCCCCTCGGCCACGTCTCCTCCATCTCCTTCTGCTGCAGAGCAGCTGAGTTTTCCCCGGAACGTCTGCAGGAGCCGTCTGTGCCACCGGCGATGGAGCAGCCGCGGGGGGCCAGCTCCTCTCCCCTCTCCTGCGGGACGACCTCGGAGGAGCGGCCAGTCGCCGTGCCGTGGGGTGAGGCTCTTGGTGCAGCAGCCATCCCCGCCGGGCAGAGGCGCAGGGCTGCTTCGCCCCAGCCCTGCGTGCACCCGCCAAGGGTCTTCTGCAGGGCTGGGCGCCGGGGGAAGCTTCCTCTTTCCTCTCCGCACGCCTGGGGCGGCGGGGGGGACCTCGTGCATGCGTGGACGGGGCTGCAGCATGCACGGACGGGCTGCGGCGTGCACAGACGGGCTGCATCTCTGCAGGCTGCGAGCTCAGCACCAGCGCCAGGAGCTGCGTGGTGGAAGAGGGCGACGACTTCTTGGAGCATCTGGTTCTGCTGAAAACCGTAAGACACGGCGCTCGCTAAAGCCCTGCGGGCAAGCAGGGCCGGCTGGGCCACGGTGGTGCGAAGCCGGCATGCGCGTGGCTGGGCTCAGCCTGCCACGGGGCMTCCCTTCGCTCCGCAGATCTCCCTGGGGCCGGACGCCCAGGATGAGCTGCACGTGGTGGCCGTCGACTCGAAAAACACCTGCGGGGAGCGCAAGCCGGTGCCCATCGCCTCGCTGCGCCTCTCCGTGCTCCCCATGGTAAAGCCCCCCGGCGCAGTCGCGGCCCGCGAGCACGGTGGCCGTCCACGGGGGGGGCTCGACTGCCGCCGCCGCCGTGCGCTGCCCTCAACCCTCTGCCTCCTCGCAGATCAGCCTCAAAGGCCTGGAGTTCGTCCCCCCCGTCACCTTCGTGCTGCAGTGCGGCGCGGGGCCCGTCTACCTCCACGGGCAGCACCTGATCCGTGAGTGCCGGACACGGCGGGGGGGTCGGTGCCGCGGGGCCGGGGTGCCCGTGCGGCATCGCTCCCAGCACAGCAGCGCCTTTCCTCTTCCCAGTGGAAGACGACGGCAGGTCTGAAGCCAGCGAGGACGTGCTATCGGAGGAAGATGCGGGCGATGAAGAGGATGCCGGCACAGCGCGGGATGCAGAATAGCCGGTGCTGGGGGAAGGCTTCGCGGCGCGCGGGACAGGGGAGCATCGAGAAGGTGTTGCAGGGGACATGGCCCCTGCGGGAAGCCACTGCCGTGCGTGCGGCATGGTGCATCCTCGCGGGGCACAACCTGTTCCAGCTTTGAAACTTGTCCTTTGCCTCCCTCGCCCCCTCCCTCGCCACCATGCCCTCAGGAATGTGCTTTTTTCCCCCCCTTCTTGATGCAATAGCAAAGTGCAAATATCCGGAGCTGCCTCCCACCCGTGCTGTTGTGCTTGTCTCGCCCTCGGCGCCTGCTCCAGCYGCTGCCCCCTCTGCTCRTTCCCGAAACGCCCGGGCTGAGTGCGTAGTCCTGCTGTGCCGGGGGTTGCGTCACGCTTGCCGCAGCTGTGGGGCAACCGGGGCTCCTCTCCCGTGGCCCCGCGCTGTCGCTTCCCTGCACTGCCTGCTGCTCCGTGCCCAGCCCCGGCCTGGGGGTGCCGGTGGCTCTGCGGCAGGCCGTTGAAATCTGGGGGAAAAGGGGGGCAAACCGGCTCTGTCCTCGCCAGCGCTCCTCACCCTGCCGCCCCACTCCGGGTGCCGCGTGGGGCAGGAGGCGGCGGCTGCTCCTGGCTGGGAGCTGGGGGCAGGATGGGGGGGGGGTCCCTTTCCCCATGTTCCTGCACCCACGGCATCACCCTCTCGCAGGATGGGGGGGCGCGGGGGCCCCGGGCACGGGAAGGGAGGCCTTGCAAGCGGCTCTGCCCGACTCCTGTGCGCCCCTTCCTTTGGCCTTGTCACGTGGTGGATGGGTCCCCCTCCGCTGCCGGTGCCCGTGCCGGTGCCCAGCTCTGTGGTCCCGTGTTTGTGCCAACGGTTCCCAGGTGAGACGTTACCTGGCGACCTGCATCCCCCCAGCCCTGCGTTCCTGCATCCTTGCGGCCCGTGTCCTCCCCATCCTTGCATCCCATCCGTGCCCTGCATCCTCCCATCCCTGCATCCCTGTGCCCCTGCATCCCCTCTCTTGCATCCTGCATCACCCCGTCCCCCCCCCCCCATCCCTGTGCCCCCATCCCTGCATGTCCCGGTGTCTCTGCCGCCCCCGTGGCAGGGCCATGGCCGGGCTCTCGCTCTTCCTCGACGTGCCGCTCAGCAGGGAGCCCCGCGAGCTCCTCAGCGCCTACCTGGCGGACGAGTCCCCGGACAAAGTGTTCCTGGACGACCGGGGTAGCGCTGCCGGGGGGGGGGGGGAAGGATGCTGGGGACCCGACGCCGCACTGCGAGGAGCCGCCGGGAGCAGGGACAGCCGCCTTCACTGGGGCCGCCGCGGAGCTGGCGCTGGGCAGGCGGAGCGGAGCGCTGCTGCAGAGCCGGGTAGGGCCCCACGCGGCGCTGGTACTGGGGGGCCCTGGGGGCTTTGCACCACGCCGGAGCCCTGCAGCCCTCTCGGCACCCCAGACCACTACCGGCACGTGTTCACGGACGTCTGGCCGTACGGCTGGTGGGATAATGCCACCCAGGCAGCAACCACCCCAGGAGCTGCTGCAGCCGCTGCAGGTACGGCCACAGCCACCGCGCACTGCTCCCGGCAGCCCACAGCCGCCGCTCAGCCCATTCCCACGCGCAGGACGCGCCGGAGYGCTCCATCGTCCTCCTCCACGTGCCCGAGGAGAGCGGCCTGGCGCCCGAGCAGTGGCAGGAGGTGGCTGCCGCGATGGAGGCGGGCGGCAAGCCGGAGGGTGCGAGGCTCTCGCAGCGGGCCGCTCTCCTCTCCGTTCCCCCCCAGAGGAAGCGCATCTTCCCCTTCTTCATCATCCCGGCGCAGGGCCTGGCCTCTGGAGACCTGCACCGAGACGCCTGGGCGCTGCGGCACTTTGTGACTCGAGGGTTCGAGCTCTTCTGCGCCCAGTCCTTCTCCAAGATCTTYGGCTTGTATGGCGAGCCCTGGCCCCGCGGGCCCTGCAAGGGGGGGCACTGGCTGCCTCTCGCTTGGGGCTGATGGGGGGGCATGGGAAAAGCCGTAGGGCTGGTGTGGGGCGTGGGAAAGGCTGATGGGAGGGCGTGGGAAAGTCCGTGGGGCTGGCGTGGGGCGTGGGAAAGGCTAATGTGGGGTGTGGGAAAGGCCTTGGAGCTGATGGGGGGCTTGGGAAAGGCTGATGGGGGGCATGGGCAAAGCTGTGGGGCTGGCAGGGTGCATGGGAAAGGCCGTGGGGCTGATGGGGGGCGTGGGAAAGGCTGATGGGGGGTGTGGGCCACGCAGCAGCCCCTGCTCTCGGCATCCCGTGCCGGGGGCCGTCCAGACCTCGCTGCCCTCCGCTCGGGTTGGCTGCAGGAACGGCGCGGGGGACGCGCTCTCCCCCTCGGCCTCCTTAACTTTGCAGCCTCTCTTTCCCGTCGCGCAGGGAGAACGCAGGGCTGGGGGCCGCCGCGGTGCCCGCGGGTCGCTCTGGCGATTGCCTGTTTGTCGAAACACAGCGCGGTTACGTTGCAGCCTTCCCGACGGCACGGGGAAATGCAGCCAGAGGCTCTTCGGAACGAGCAGCCGCTAGAGTAATTTAATTACCCCCCTAATTGAGAAGAACTGCCCGATTCCCTTAGAGGCACGATGTTAGCTGGCAGCGGACAAGCCTGCACAGAGGAGCCCTGAAGCGCGGGCAGGGCGGGCAGGGAGGGCTGCTGCCCGCGGGACGCGGCTCCGCRGAGGGCGGAATGGCTGCCGGAGCCCTGCGGAAGCGCATGCAGGGCAGAGCCGGGCCCCGAGAGCAGCCACGTGCCACACAGGGTCTTGCGCAGGGTCTTGCGCAGGCTTCGGACGCGGGAGCCAGGGAGGCACAAATGGGTTTTCCAGCCGGCTCGGTGCTAATCAAATGCGCTTGCTTAGACGCCTTGCCGGGGCTCCGCGTCGCACGGCGGCGGCTGGCAAAGCCGACAGCCCCGCGTGCCGCCACGGCGTGCTGGCCTCCGTGAGCCGCTTTAAAAAAGCGGCTGGAGGCGGCTGCTGGGATGAACCGGCACGTGCTGGAGGTGCACGAGGAGGGACGGGGCGCGAGGGAGGGACCCGCGGTTCCCTCCGCTCCCTGCACCCTGCCGACGCGCCAAGTGGGAAGGAGACGGCGAGACCTAGCACCGCTTGCACCTGCCTGGCGCCCCCCTTCCGCTGGGAAACCGCAGGGGAAAGCTGGATGAGCAGCGCTCCTCCGGGAGCCGGAGAGCTGGAGAAAGGCACGTCGCTATCCCCTGACGGAGAGCGTGATTAGGAGCGCCGGCGCGTTCGTCATTTCTGCCTCGGTGAGTCGGCCTGGAAACTGCCTCCGTCTGGCACTTCTCTTGGCTCTCAGGGTCTGCCGTCCGCATGTCGTGGCCGGGTGTCCTCTGCTGTTCCCATGTCGTGGCTGTGCGTCCCAGCCTGGACACCCCGGTGCACGGGCACAGCCCTCGGAGGAGGGATGCCGCGCGTCCGGCAGAGCACGGTGCTGGCCACGGCCTCGTGCTGTGCTCGCGCTCCCGCTCCGGTCTGGCTGCTCACGCGCCCGGCAGCGCCGCAGCCCCTCGTCTGAGCGAYGGAGGTGTTTTGCAGGCCGCAGGCAGGGTGCCAGCCGGGGAGGAAGAGCAATAAAGGCTGATGAATTCGTTTCTCCTAATTCCTCGGATGGGGTTGAAACGCGCTGTTAATTGGGAAGCTCGCTGAGTGCCGTCCGCCCGGCTTGATCCGACAACTCTATTAAGACATCTCGCTGCGCGCGGATTGAGTCGTATAAAGAAATCAGGGAAGAAAAGCAACACAAAGYGGATTAAGGTCAGTGCTGGCGCCTGTGCAGTGCGCGGTGGCCTCTCGAAAGCCCAGCGTGCGGCAGGGCAGCGGGGTGCGTGCAGCCGCCGTGGCACCGCCGGCGGGTCCGGAYGCGGCTCCCCAGCGCCCGAGTTGGCCCCGTCCTCCTCGGCGCCCTCCCTGCGCCCGGCTCCCTTCCCCAGCCCGGCCGGCTGTGCCCGGCTTCATCCTGCACCCTGCTTCGGGAACGCAGGCAAAAGCCCAGCCCTTGCCCGGCGCCGTTGCAGCCGGGATGCTCGGAGCCTCTCCGGAGCATCTCGCCAGGCTTTGCCGTAACCACGGCAACTGCGCGGTAATTAACGGTGGATGCTCAATGTCATGGAAACGAGCCGGGAGCCAGCGGGTGGCTTGGTGCTGCCGGCCTCTCCCCTCGCCGGGACGTCCCCGCTCGGAGTGTGGCGCTTCGTGGCCACCGTTGCACCAGTCCCGCTGTGCCCACAGCACGGACGGTGGCGGCTTGCGAAGGGCCGGGAGCCGGCACGGGGACGGGGGCGAGAACGGCAGATTCTGCATCGCGTCTTGCACAAAAAGGCAGCCCCAAGCTCCTTACGGTGTGAATATACAGGGCCGGAGCCATCGGATGATACAAAAGCAGGTTTTCAAACTCTAAATGCCGAATAGTTTAAAGACTTTCTTTGGGGAATAATTGAAAACAGTTTTGGCACAGAGCTGGGAAGTGACAATGAAATTTTAATGCAGAATATACTCCACGTAGGATGAAAACTGCCTCAGAGGTTTCTTTCTGCCTAACTTGGTCCCCAGTGAGTCTGTGGGTTTTGCACAGCGCTGAGTGCCGGGTGTTCGTCACACAGAGCTGGCTTCCAGGAGCGGTAGGTACGGAGCGGGATGACAGGCAGCGAGTCCCACGGGGGCTCCCTTCCCCGCCGCCTTCGGTCTCATCCCCGTGTGGTTTTGCCCTGATAAAGAAGCTCTTTCTCTCTAGGAGCCTCCGATTCGAGGTGTCTGCTGGACCTTGGAGCCAGAGCCCGTCCGCGGTGTGATGGGGTCAGCTGTTGGCCCCGCTGCGCTCCCTGGATCTGCGGCGCTCCAGCAGAGCCGAGGATCTGCCCCTCGGTGCAGAGGATCTGCCCTCCCATCTCTCCCGTGCGGAGGTGTTTGTGCCTCCCCCCGCTCAGGGGCTAATTCCCACATCTGCAGGGGGCATAAATTGCAGTGTTTTTGCGTTTATGCCCGAGCACCCAATTATTGCAGGAATGCACATTTATTTTATGCATGAGTGCCCAATTATTCCATGCATGAGCACCCAACTGATTTACGCACGAGGGCCCAACTGGTGCTTGCACCAGCACCCACGTAGTGCTTGCAGGAGCACCCACATAGTAAATGCACGAGCACCCACGTAGCGCTTGCACAAGCACCGACATGGTGCATGCACGACTGCCCAAATACTTTGCGCACGAGGGCCCAGCTACTTCCCGCTCGGTGCCCGGTTAGCGTGCGCACGGGTGCCCACCCAGTTCATGCACGAGTGCCCACGAGTGCCGTGCGGGGCACAAGCAGCAGGTCTCAGGAGCCGAGGGCCGCGGCAGCGCCTGCACAAGAGGAGGCAAAGGGGGGGCCCTGCGCCTGTCGCAGCCGCTCCTGGACAGCTCTGAGACTGACGGAAATGGCCCGTTGCCCCCCAAACATCAGCCCGCCAGAGGAGCCGGCAGCACAGGTTTGAGCAAGAGCATCAGCTGCAAGGGGAGGTGACGCACGGGAGATGTGGGGGGACGCGGAGCAGATGGGGAGGGGGGCACCCCGAGGGGCCGTGGCACCCACGCTGGAACGGCCCCACGAAGATGCACGGCCGAGCCGCTGCACCCAGACACCGGCCCCTGCGACCCCGTCGCCTCGCCAAAGGGGCTGGGGCGCACCGAGCGCAACCTGGGGTGGAAAACCCGGGCGAAGGGGGGGACAGCCGCTTGGCCGGAGCAGCACCCGGCGCTGGGGGTGCCGGGCGGCGGAGCAGGGGCGGCTGCAGCCGGCAGAGGGTGTTGCGACGGAGCCGCTGGGCTGCGCCGCGGCCAGCGCCGACGTGCACAGAGCTGCAGCGGAGCCGCCGCGGCCGGCGCCAGGTGAGTGAAGCAGCATCGGCCGCGGGGTGAGTCGGAGGCGGGTTGCATCCCAGCGCCTGGCGTGCGCATCCCAGCCGGGGGCGGGTTGCATCCCAGCACCCGGCATGCACATCCCAGCCGGGGGCGGGTTGCATCCCAGCGCCCGGTGTGCAACCGGGCAGCCACTGCGCTCAGCCGCCCCTGGCTTGCACAACTTAATTCTCTGCTACAGGTGCCTCGCTTGGAAAAGTGCCCTGCAGGGTGCTGCCAGCATGCGGAGCGGAGCGGAGGCAGCGTTGCCTTACCGTGCTCTTCCGTGCGATGGCAGAGGGAGCGAAGGTTTCTCCCCACGGCTAGTTAGAGGGAGATTTCTGCAGCTGGCAGGATCCTTCACACGCAGAACAAAGAGCTGCGAGGGGCTGGCGGCAACGCGAAGGCGATCGCACAGCTTCAGTGTCAGCAACAAGTGTGACTTTATTCTGGAAGGCRTCTGCTGTTCCCAAGGACGTCCTTTATGGTGGGGGGCCTTGCAAATGCATGGGAGGAAGCAGGCAGGGCTCAGAGAAGTTCATTAAAAACCCCGTTAATTTAACTTCAGACTGCTGAGCTTGTGGTGGGTTTTCCGAGACATGTTACCGAACTCCTCGGTCCCACTGGAGACTCCCAAAATCTGCAGAGTCGTGTTTGGTCCTATCGAATTAGGTATGTGAGGGCTTAAAGAGTGGAATAATATCTGATGCAGAGAGAACGAAAGGGGGCTGCACGCCCTGTGCTGCGAAAGGGTGGGCGCAAATATGCAGAAACAGCCCAGGAAATTAAAGTTTGCTTGAGAAGTGTTTTGAGATGATTCGGTGGGCAGGAGGGGAGGGAGAAGGACGCGGATCACGAGCGCAAGGGAGGCGGCTGTGGCCGGAGCGCAGCYGGCAGCAGCCGAGGGCTGGGGTAGGGATTTGTTTTCCGGGACTGATCTAATTTTTGCCCATGAATTTCCTCCTTGCCCCCTGCCCCTTGCATTTCCTTCACCGTCGTTTAAACGCGATTCTGGCACTGCTTTCGGCAGGGCCGTGCGGTGCCGTATGAAAGTGCCTGTGATGAGGCACCCGAATTGCAGCAGCGATGAAATACAGCCTCTCTGCTGCYCGACGCCACGCTTTAAGAGCGCCTGGTTAATCTCGTTAGAGGGATGGATGAGCAGGGTGCAGGCGCACGATGTTTTGAGTCAGTACTAAAGTAGCAGAGCATCTTTATTTGTTTATCCGCTAATGTCCTTTGTTATTTCCAGAAACATTAGAAACTAATTCCTGGCTTAGCTGCTGCTTCCCTTTTTCCTCTGCCGGGAGCTGCCCCTTCGCGTCAGCCGGAGTCGGGCGGAGGCAGGACTGCCGCGAAATGTTTGCTTCAAAGGGACGTGGATGAGCCCAGATTTCGGTGAGCGCTGCCTTCTCTGCTGCTCCCCCCAGCTCCGCGGGCGCGTTTGCTCCTTTTTCCTTTCTCTTCTTTCCAAACAGCCGTAACGGCTGCTTAACTCTGTGCTGCCTCTGCCGCCACTGGTCTCGCTGCCCGCGCGCCGCAGGGGGGCTGGAGACCGGCGTCGTCTCTAGGCTGAACCTTATTTTCCCTTTTCCTTCTCGGGAGCCTGCAGCAAAACCCTCCATCCTGACACGCCGGAGTTGCCGGCCTCGGGGCTGAGCCGTAGCCGTGCCGCGGAAAGGGACCTTCCCGAGGACCCCGCAGCCGGGGATTTGGGGCAGGGATCCGGGCCAGGAGCCGCTCCGGGGCGGGACGGCCCTGCCAGGACCCCCTGTCCCCCAGCTTTGGGCTGAGCGGGGGGCTTCTCGCCTGCCCGGGCAGCAGGGGCGCCCCATTGGGGCTCGGTCGCGGCCGGGGCACGGCTCGGGCTCGGTCCCCCCCTCCCGCGTGCCCTGAGCCATGGAGTCCAGCGGGGACCGGGAGCGAGCGGCGGCCAACGCCAGCCTCTACGAGCTCGTCCTCCAGGACCGCTCCAACGCCAGCGCGCAGTTCACCGGCGTGCAGCTCATCCAGTCCTTCAAGCCCCTCATCATCCCCTGCTACGCCCTCGTGGTCCTCGTCGGCATCTTCGGCAATTACCTGCTCCTCTACGTCATCTGCAAGACCAAGAAGATGCACAACGTCACCAACTTCTTCATCGGGAACCTGGCCTTCTCGGACATGCTGATGTGCGCCACCTGCGTGCCCTTCACCCTGGCCTACGCCTTCAGCCCCCAGGGCTGGATCTTCGGCAAGTTCCTCTGCTACTTCGTGTTCCTGATGCAGCCCATGACCGTCTACGTGTCCGTCTTCACGCTCACCGCCATCGCCGTCGACAGGTGAGGGTCCGCGGGGGCGGCGGGGGCTGCTCAGCCTCAGGATCGAAAAATCCAGGACCTCTTTGAGGTTTCTCTGCATCCTTTTTAGCAGCATGAARGTTTTGCTCCTTGTAGAGGAAATACTATGGGGGGGGGGAGGGTTGCTTTGTTGTTATTTCGCTCTGAAAAGTGATGTTTTGCAATTCCGTGTTTGCCCCTATGAAGTGATCGCTACCAAAATCCGGTTCAAAACCCAGGCAGGTTTGTGCTCACAGGAGGCACAGGTGCTGCAAAGGGACCGGTGGCGTTCCTCGTACTCATCCTTCAGTGACGCCTCTGAGGTCGGCCACTGACTTGCACCGTGCGCTGGAGCAGACACGACGGGCGAGTTGTGTCGCCCCGATTTCCCCGTTCAGCTAAAAGCCAAACTCTCAGACGAGCCCGGGGCCAGTTTCTGAGAGCTGAGCGCTGCTCATTAAAGGCAGCCTTAGAAGAACGGAGTTTTCTGCACGCAAGTAAAGGTGAGCTTTTCCTGAGAGCTGGCACCCGAAAGGCCTCGCCTGGATGAGCAGCTCAGCACGGCCACTGCTCCGGGCTCGGGATGGACTTTGCCTTCCCTGGGCCAGTTTGGGGTTAGGGATGTGCTTGTTTCCTGCGGGAACGAAGCTGCTCCTCCAGCTTCCCGATGCTCCGGCTGCGCCCCTCGCCCTGCAGCCGCAGGAGAACTGCGGCGTTTTAGTTTGGGCTGGTTTGTGTTATAGCACAATGCACAATGCAAAACAGAAACAACTCGAAAGGAAAAGCTCTCTCAAACCCCAAATACCCCGCTGTCGGGAAGTCGGGCTGTCCTGACAACACCAGAAGCGTTTTCACCAYGATTCAGTGTTGCACCGAAGCTAGTGTGCAGTCCCGGGGCTCCCAACCTGCGCAAAAGCGTTGGAGGATAAAATAACTTCGGAAAGCTGCCAGCGCGGCAYGGAAACACGCGGCTCCCCGCTTTGGGGCAGCCTGGCCGCTAGCCCCCTCTCGGCTTGGCTGGGCAAACGGATCCTGCCGCCCCTCCGAGGCGTGGGTGTTTTTCCTTGCAGGCCCCCAGTTCTTCATACTTTGTGACATAAATTTGCGTGAAAATCACACCGTGTTGTGGCACCTGGGTGAAGCCTTCCTTGCRCCTTCCTGAATGGACACGGACAGGATCTGACGGGGGGGGTGTTTTATAAAAACTGTGTTTCCATAGATACATCAGWTCATAAAAGAAGCTGCAAATCCCTCAGGGAACAGAGACACAGGTGGTCTAAAACAGCGATATAAGGAATGCCTTTAATGTGAATTCGCCTCCAGCTCCGGCAGAAGAACAAGAAAGAGCCTACTGAAGTGAAGACGGCAGAAAGGGGGCGATTTAGGCTGCGTGGCTGAGAAAGCTTTGATAGTTCCTTAGGATGCTCTRAGAAGATGAGTTTGGAGGCCGGATCACAGGGAGTTTAAGGGAAACCGTTCCCACAGCGCATACATGCTGGCTCCCTGGCCAGCGCGAAGCCGCCGCGCGCCGGGGAGAAGGGGCAGGTCAGGCACCACCAGCGCAGCCACCGCTCACGTGTCCCCCGTCGGCGGCCTGAAGTGTCTCTGGGGAGAGACTGGGTTGTTTTGCTCTTCAGCAAAGCCAGTTTTTGTGAATGCAAAGATTTACTTAGGTTTCTCCTCCYACCAGGCAGCCGCTGTCCTCGCCGTGAAACGGCCCCGTGCTTTCTCCAAACGGGCCGGTTTYGGCCCCGACGCAGGGCGGCGCTCAGCCCTGTGCCGACCTCCGTGCGCTTGCCGCCGCTCCGCTCGTTTCCGCCGAGCCCAAGCAGGATCCCGTGGCCGAGTGCGTGCCGAGGGGCTGCCTGGGCTCGCGGCTCTTTCCCGCGTGCGAAAGGCGACGGGTTTTTTGCACCTTGCGATACGAAACACTGCCTCGCAAGCTGAGACGCTTGACGGTAGCGTCTCCGGGGCTGGGGGGGCCGAAAGCAGCCGGGAGCAGTGGGCTYGCTGAGCCCGGGCTGCTGCCGAGGGGGGGGGACGTTTCGTACRCGAAGGGCACTGCGTAAAATCAAATTACCATCACTAAAAATAACTAGCTGGGAGCTCAGTTATTGCAAGCCTTTGGCCATAAGAGCYGGTAAGGAGAACAGTGCAAGATGCACAGAGAGGGAGGAAATAGAAGATGAATTGGTAGCTTTTCTTTTATTCAGTCGAAGCGCTGCCTGGAGTCCCCGAGTCGGCTTCGGAGAAGCTTTCCCCGAGGGGGCTGCGGACATCCGTTCCTAGAGAGAGCGGCTGTCCGAGCCCGCCGGGGTCGAGCCGGGGGACGCAACCTCGCCGGCTGCAAAGCGCCGCGGCCGGGACTCACCGCGCGTCTCTCCCGCAGGTACTACGCCACCGTGCACCCCCTGAGGAAGCGCATCTCGGTCACCAGCTGCGTCTACGTGGTCGGCGGCATCTGGCTGCTCTCCTGCGCCCTGGTGGCGCCGGCCATCGCCCACACCTACCACGTGGAGTTTCGGAAGGAAGGCTTCGCCATCTGCGAGGAGTTCTGGATGGAGAAGGAGCGGCAGCGCCTGGCCTACGCCTACGGCACCCTCATCATCACCTACATCCTGCCCCTCTCGGCCGTCTCCCTCTCCTACATCTGCATCACGGTGAAGCTGAAGAACCGCGTGGTGCCCGGGCACCCCACGCAGAGCCAGGCCGAGTTCGACCGGCTGAGGAAGAGGAAGATCTTCCGCCTCATCGTGCTGGTGGTGGCGGCCTTCGGCATCTGCTGGCTCCCCATCCACGTCTTCAACATCATCCGGGACATAGACATCAACCTCATCAACAAGCACTACTTCCTGCTCATCCAGCTGCTGTGCCACTGGTTCGCCATGAGCTCCTCCTGCTGCAACCCCTTCCTCTACGCCTGGCTGCAYGACCGCTTCCGCTGCGAGCTGAGGAAGATGTTCGCCTTCAAGCAGAAGATCGTCCCCGCCAACAACTGCGCCGCCGTGAGCGTCGTGCTCTGAGGCCGGGCGCGCGGTCCCGGCTCCCCCGCTCCCCGCAGCCTC
>NW_020448497.1:1037202-1039735 GCF_003343035.1 Apteryx rowi | reverse complement strand
TGGGAGGTAAACTGCAGCGGAAGGAAACCCTTTTCTCACCCCGAATCCCGTCTGGGGGAACCGCGGCTGCGTTTAACAGTGTTCAGCAACGTGCAAGGGAGAGAAGCCCCCGGCTGCCAACACGCAGGGTCGGAGAGGCGTTTCCCACTGACGCGCTCCCAGGGAGCCACCGATGCTCGCGGGGCCCGTGGGGGACCGGCCGAGGGACCAGAGGATCYGGGAATCTGGGATGCCCTGCGGAGACCTCTCCTCCCAGCACGCCCGGGGCACTGCCGCCCGCGGCAGGGAGCGGAGCGGCGGGATTCGGGGGGGGAAAGGCTGAAAGCACACGGATTTTCTGCTGACGGGGCCTCGCTCCTCTCTGGAAGCGGCGCCGCTAATCCCCCGGCACCGGCGCGCTCAGCAGCTTCCGGCAGGACCCGGCGCCAGCAGCTCCCGGGGCCGTGCACCGCGCAGCACCTCGCCCCGAGATGCCGACTGCCCGTGCCACGGCTTCCATCCTTCGAACGAGGCGCGCGAGGAGCGACGGGCGCCCGGCCGGCACCGCCAGCGGCACGGGGCGCCCAGCCGAAGCGGGTGCAAGGGGCTGGGGAACGCTGGGCACGGGGAGYGGGGGCAGCTCCGGGGTCTGCAGAGGCAAGGCGCAGCTGCACGCTTCRCTTTGCGCCTTCAAACACGTCGTTAGTCTAAATTAATCAAGGAAATGGGTCTGCAGGAGGGCAACGGAGCAGGGGGAAAGCATTTAGCTGTCGTGATGGCTTGGGGGGCTGGCGGTAGCTGCTGTTTCATTAAATGGCTTTCATTAAATCGATTCTCGGGTGCTGGAAATGGACTTCTCCCACGAGCCAGTTTCCGCAGGAGTGTCAGTACTTTTCCTGTAACCTCGGACCAGGCAAGGAGACCAAACGCTGGCCTAAGGTCACTGAGGTGGTGCCAGTGCCCAGAAATCAGGTGTCCTAGATAGCACGGTTTTGCAGCCTAAAATCGGGCAGGAAGGACRCCGTGTCCCCCGCTGCAGGGGACCACCGTGCTCCTGCTCGTCCCCAGATATGGACGGTGAAAGCCCCCGCGTTCGCGCACACACACACCCGAGCCTCCCCAGGCCCCCAGCTCCATCCCGGCCAGGACACGTTTCTCCCCTGGTGGAAGCGGGGTTAAGCGTGTCCCGCTCCTGCACGCCTGTCTCCCGAGGCAAGGGCGCCCGTTCCTCCCGCTGCCGGCGCGCGGCTCCGTCGTTGCTCCCCGCCAAGCCGCTGCAATTTGCCTCGGCTTTGCACCTTGCCTCCGAGGCGCAGCCTGCACCGTCCGTGATTGCACATTGTGTGCCTAAGCCGAGCTCTATTTATAGCCCGTGGGGCTCTGCGACCGCCCAGGGAGCGACGCCGCTCCAGAGCTCAGAGCAGCTCCATTTTCCTACGCAACGTCCCCCGCCAAAGCCGATGTTCCTGTGCACGGCGGCCGGGTCATCGGAGAGAAGCAGCGGCGAGCGGGGGCTGCCCGGCGCGGACCCGGGCTCTTGCCCCCGGCTCCGCAGCGACAGCCGCAAGGGCAGCGCTGACGCGGGGGGACAAACACCGCGGGATGGGACTTGGGAGAGGAGGACGCCAGGGCGCCGGGCGTGCTCCCGTACGGCGCCGAAGCTGGCTCCCGGGAGGGAAAAAGGGGATTCGAATGCTTGCGGGTGCAGGAAAGACCTGCAAGGGGTGAAGCCCCTGCTGTGCACGGAGCAACCCGGGACGCGTGTACGGGGAGGTGTTGTGCTGTCAGTCGGAGCCTCCCTGAAACCGTGACGCGGAAAGACGGAGACCGAAAACGGAGCATGGAAAGTCCCGTCCCACGCTGGCAGCGGGAGCGACGCAGTACACACCTGCACACCCCCCACACCCCAGTACATGCCTGCACACCTCCTGTACACCCCAGTACACCCCAGTACACACCTGCACACATCCCTGTACACCCCAGTACACACCTGCACGCCCCACACACCCCAGTACACACCTGCACACCCCCCACACCCCAGTACACCCCAGTACACACCTGCACACATCCCTGTACACCCCAGTACACACCTGCACACCCCCTGTACACCCCCTGTACACCCCAGTACACACCTGCACACCCCCTGTACACCCCAGTACATCCCAGTACACACCTGCACGCCCCCCACACCCCAGTACACCCCCAGTAGACCCCAGTACACACCTGCACACATCCCTGTACACCCCAGTACACCCCAGTACACACCTGCACACCCCCAGTATGCCCCAGTACATACCTGCACACCCCCCACACCCCAGTACACCCCCAGTACACACCTGCACACCCCCAGTACACCCCAGTACACACCTGCACACCCCCCACATCCCAGTACACCCCAGAACACTCCAGTACGCACCTACACACACCCCTGTACACTCCAGTACACCCCAGTACTCACCTGCACACCCCAGTACACCCCAGAACACTCCAGTATGCACCTACACACACCCCTGTACACTCCAGTACACCCCAGTACTCACCTGCACACCCCAGT
>NW_020448497.1:1019816-1035177 GCF_003343035.1 Apteryx rowi | reverse complement strand
GTGCGGGCTCTGGTAGCCCGGGGAAATGGCCCCGGCGCTTTTTCCGGACAGCCCTGCTCCRTGCTCGAGTTTCCTTCTTAAATATTGATGTGAGCATGTTAACAACTTACACTCGGAGCAGTGACGTTGACTAAAGAAACTTAATGCATTTGAAATGCCTTCTTGGTTTGACAGAGAATGAAAGTACGACACAAGCAGACCGTTTATATATTTTTCTTAATAAATACTTTACGGAGCCTAGTCATGTGTAAGAGTAGATAATTCAGTATTGTATGGATTCACTTAACTATTGTTTGCAAGGCACCGAATTGGGAGACTTTTCCTGTAATGCTGAGTGCCAGATCTGTGTCATACTTGCACCTTTTAACATGAATGCTTTTGGATTACTTTAAAATCATAGGGATAGTTACGGAGACTGTTTTACTATGAGTGGACAGCATTAGGGCAGCAYGAATGTTCATTTGTAATGTGGTTTGAGGTAGCTGGTGAGTCACCTTCCTCTTTTAACTCACCTGAGCAGAGCCAGGTATTAACACCAGTCTGGCCAAAGTCAAGGTGTGTGTCGTGTTTCTTGACAAAGCCGTGTAATGCTGCTTGAGGAGTCTTAATTATAATGTAGCTGTCATTACAGGCTGTGAAGGCAGTGTCAAGCATTAATGTGTTTACGCCGTAGAGTCTAATGTGCTGTCAGTCATCAGAGTTGGTTCAGAGTCACCCTGTGAGGCGAGCGCGCAGGGTTCCTCCAGGTTGATTTCTTTCTTGTCTGGGCCAAAAGCTAATTGAGGAAAAACATAACTTTGATGGTCCTGGGAAAACTTAAGATCCTTCCAGTTGTTAGTCTCCCCTCTGCCCTCCCCCCTGCCTCTTTTCTGTTTGAAGCCCATTTCTTCTGTCATTATGTAGTTGCTGTGATGGCATATGGCCATAAAGAGCTGAGAAAAATAGTTCGAAGAATGTTGGTCACTTGCCAGAAGTCACTGATTTCATTTCAGAGTGGTATGACTATTCTAAGACTTGAAAATGCCAGTTGTTTGTAATTAAAAAAAATAGATATATTTTACTTTAAAGTTTCATATCATTTTGGAGAGAGTTTGTCAGTATGCTATTTACTTACAGCAACTCAAATTTAAATGGATGTAGTGGCATAATTCCTCTTAGAAACAATGGTCTTATTAAATTTAGTGCTGTTACCTTTTGTTGACTGTAGTTTTTATTTTGGATGTCCTGTAAATAGGGCCTTTTCTTTCCATTTAAGAGACCACAAAGAATGCACACAACATGTCGCCTTGGCATTGAAACTATAGCAATATAGGAATGCCTCTTGAAATAAATGTATTTTAGAATGAAAGTGGTTAGTGAAGTCCTGCATTAAAGGCAAAGGATTTGCGCTTCTCTTACTGCAGCTAAGACGAGATGTAGCAGTCGCCTGGCTGGGTTTGATGGGTGCGTAGGAAGCTACGCGTTGCCATTACAAGATCACAGTTTTAGGGACGAGGTGAATCTAACAAAACGTGACATCATCTTATGAAATCTGTTCCCTTGTACTAATGCCTGGTGCTGTTGTCTTGTAACTTCTGAATATGTAACTGTAGCGTGAACATATTCATTTTCCTCTAATATGCTTCTCTGTAGCAGATTTCTTGAATTATCTTCATGGAATCTTAAGTTAATGCTCATTTGCTTGAATTTACTCCTGGAGTAAATTGCCTTTTCCTATTTGCTTTTATTGCTTCCATTATACCTTGAAAGTATTGAAGTGCAAATTTGATGGGGAGGTAGATTTGCCTGCTCTGGTTCCTTTATTGTAATTTACTAGCTGCTGTGGGAGGAAAAAACCAGTATTTTCTGAGCTGCCTTTCCTATCAGTTCTGCAGAGTCAGGAAATCTGCAGCTCCTAGCACAAGACAAAAAAAAAAAAATGCTGGTACATACTGTTGATAATTTTTTTCCCTGGCACTAATGTGGTTTAAATGTTATTAAGTAGGACATGCAGAATGGTAATTGAATAAGTGTAATAGCCACATGCAGAGAGTATTCTAACAGTTCAGATACCCTGAGTACTTTACCATTTGCTCTGCATTAGTATTCTGAAACTGCATTTCAGAAATGTATAAGGTTCTGTCAGTAATGAATATTGTTTCTGATGCTATCCAATTATTAGTTCATTAAGGTAAATGAAAAGCCCCAGAAGTTCCATAGTATGTTTTGGTTCTCGTTCTGTTGATTAGGGGTTCTGTAGCTTAAGAAACATTAAGATAGCAACTGAAAAGAAATTGGAATGAAAGGTATGAGGGTGTGGAATATGTGTTCAAGCTTTCTAGTACCAGGGTCAGTTCTTACACACCCACTTCAAATTCTTAAACTCTTCGAATTTCGGGAAGCCAGACAAGAGTGCAGGAGAAGTGGTTTAGCTGAAGTATGCAAATTCCATGTTGTGTGTGTCTTTTTTTTAAAAAAAAAACTCCTCCTGGTTTGCATTTAAAAACAAATTTCACTAATAACTTTACTTATGATGTGATACTGTTTTCTTTGGCATCCGGGATCATATGATTATGACATATTTGTAAGATTTGAGGTTTTTATTTTTCTTACGCTGTAGGCTTATTCCATTCTTAAAATACAAATATCATCTGTTGTTCAAAATTATTTGCACTTATCAAGAACTTGTTTATATAATAAATCTCCTTGTTTTTGCAGGTGGTATAAGCTTCACTCCAAACCAGGGAAAAAGGAAAAGGAGAGGGGAGAGATTGAAGTGGATATCCAGTTTATGAGGAGCAACATGACAGCCAGCATGTTTGATTTGTCCATGAAAGACAAGTCTCGCTCTGCATTTGGCAAGCTCAAAGACAAGCTCAAAGGGAAGAGGAGCAGTGGGCTTTCTGACACCGCATCAGCGATCGTTCCGAGCACAAGTCACTCCCCAGCTGACAGCGAAGATGAATCAGTTGAGAAGGAAAAGAAGAAATTGAAGTTCAAAACACTGTTTTCCAAACCTGGTCTGCAAAAGACTTCTCTCTCCCAATCCATGTCAGTCTTGCCTACACATCAGCCTGTAACCGAGAAAGTTAGGCTTAGGCCTAGTGACTTTCAGTCAAGATGGGATGATGAGGAATCTGAGACATCTCCAACCTCAGACAGTGAGTATTTGCACTTGTTGCRCTGACAAAGTGCAAGCCCTTTTCCCAAAGCTTTGCTTGCAGTTTTCACACTTCTTAAAATATTAGTTAGGTTATTCTAAATGACTGAATCAGCGGTAAGTCTCTTCTGTCCAAGGTGGTGTGTATGTATGTAAGCAGCTAGACATTCACAGCTTAAATTACCTTGTGATAACTTAGAGACTGTGGGGCTGCATGAGCAACGTCTGCACACAGTGATGGTGCAGTTTCACAGTAAGTGATCTGTGGTGTTTTGGGGTAACTGAAAGGTATGTGTGAGATCCAATACACTGAGGGCTTCTGGGGGYAAGGGACCCAAAAGATTTGGAAGTTTCTGGTATAGCCAGACTCTTGTGATACTTCTCTTGTGATCAGTTAATGAGTTGTGAAGTGCTGAGAATGTAGTAATGAATGTCAGAGCAGTGGATGTTCTTTTGTCTTGAATGTCTCCCCATTTATTTTTTCCAGAAGCCTTTAGCAACACCCTTGAAGAGAAGTCATCTCCCTCTCCTGTATCTAAATTTCATAAAATAGCAAGTTTGGACAGCAGGCAACTAAACCAAATAACTGTTAGCAATACCAAGAAAGAAGGTCTCTCTTTATTTGGTGGCCTTAAATCCAAAAGTGATCCTGTTTCCAAGTCTAGTTTGTGTATCAATGGCAGTCATGTTTACATGGAAGAGAACACGCCTAAGGACAACACTTCGGCCTCTTCCCCATCCCCTCACAACTTCAGGAAGAAGCAGCTCTTTGCTTCAGAAGAGAACCTGTCTTCCAAATTTACTAAAGGGCCTGAAGAGACAGGAAGAACATCTCCTAGCGGTATTTTATCTGGGTCTGCATCGTTGGAGACTTTTAAATCTATGACTTTACCATCATATAAATTGCTTAGCAGTGAAGATTACATGGAGACCAATGTTCCTCTGACTGTTGATATTACTAAAGAGAACAAAAAAACGGACCACAAAAAGTCTACCCTATTCTCTCTGGTCACAGGGAAAAAGGAAACAGTGAAAAACAGTGATGTTGAAAGTATTCCAGAAAAGACTTTGAAGGAGGAAGAAACCAAAGTTCCAGAAGACAAAAGTGAAGAAGAGACCAAACATCTTGAAATTCCAACAGATTTAAGCAAAGGAAATCCTTCTGAAAATAGTAATGAAGAAGAAATCTTCAAAAATAAGCAACCACTCAACCCTTTTGAAGAAGGCCGGAAACCCGAAAAGGCTGCTGCATCGGTAAAGACAGCACAGACTAAAGCTGTCAAACCCAGGTCAGTCTTGTTTGTTTCAGTTGCTGATATCAGTAGCTAAGTGCAGAAGTTGTATGCTTTGACTTAGACTGCTTCCTATCACAAGGCAAAGCTTCTGAAGTTGTTATGCTGTGTGCCGTAGAGATGTTTTACTCTGCAGGGTATCCAAGTTTTTTTTTATGCTAGACATTGGACACATTGTTAGCAGTTAGTAATTTGAGTTCTATCTGAATATGAATAAGAGATTGACATAATGACAATTCTCATAAGTGATGATGAAGTAACAGTTCTCTCTGAGTGCAAGTATCTTTTCAGATATTATAGAAGTACTTTTTCTTGCCGTGTCTTTTGCAAAAACTAACATTCTACCTAAGCTGTGTGGTTTGAAACATACCCAGGATCTGAAATACCGATTCTAACATCTCTATTTTTCTCTTCTGTGCTATGGTCTTCAAAATAGTTAATCTTGGAGCCCTTCTGCTTTTGGCATTGTTCACAGCAACGTGAAGTACATTTCTGTGAATTTGTACACAAAGGCTTTTTTGGAAATTCTGCTCGTGTCCTTCATATATATATGGGTGTGTTCTCACATGTGTATATCCTACATATATATATATGTATATATGTAAGAACCAATGTCCTATTAATAAGGCTGTGTATTGTGTCTGTCTTTAACATCCTGTTTTCAGCACTTCTCCTGTTTAAATGCCTTGCATGTGTTTCTTACTAATAAAAATGCTTGGGATGCAAAAGATGAGATAGTTGCTTAA
Source organism: Apteryx rowi (assembly GCF_003343035.1). NCBI lineage: Eukaryota > Metazoa > Chordata > Aves > Apterygiformes > Apterygidae > Apteryx > Apteryx rowi. The sequence continues at coordinate 1,030,000 of NW_020448497.1, read as the reverse complement.
AAGCAAACACAGTAATCCAATTGCGCAAACTCTGCGACAGCAGTGTTCTGACATAAATCCAGTATGATATAAACAATCTTTTAAATATCATTAAGTCTATTAGATAGGTTCTTCGTGTCTCTTGCAGTCTAATTCATCTCCAGTGTGTTAGGAATTGGAGTCTGGTGCTAAAGCTTATCTGTTCCTGCCTCGTGTTGCATCTGCAAGTGACATGCAAGTTTTTTGTCCCTTTTGCAGACTGGGCGTGTCTTCAGAGGAGGAAACCAAAGCCACGCTTCCTATTTTTGCACCTGATTCCCTTCCTGCTTTCCTTTCTGCACAGCATATCAGTAGTGACAATAATCCTTTTGTTTCTAAAACGGGACAAAAAGTCAAAGTGCCAGACTCTGAAAACATTACTAGTTCCTCTGCACCTCTTCCTCCTTCTCCTCCTTCTGCTGCAGAGCTTTTGAATAGCAAGAACCCCTTTATTTCAAAGCGGGGCAAGGAATCCAAAGCACTGGATTCTGAAAGCGTTGCCAATTTCTCTTTATCCCATCATCTCGCAGCTTCTGTTCCCGAAACATCTCTTTCTGTGCAAGTCTCTAGTAATGGTAATAATCCTTTTACTTCTGAATGGGGACAGGGCTCACAGGGTCAGGATTCTGAAATCTCTAATGCTTGCTCTTCCTTGGATCTCTCTTGTCCACCTGCACCTTCTCTTCATTCTGACAGTCATTTTAATGACAATAACCCCTTTGTATGCAAGCTTGGGTGGGAACTAGATGCACCAGGTCTCAAAACTGTTGTTGGTTCTTCTCCTTTCCTGCTTCCTTGTGGGGAAGACTGTTCCTCAATGGAAAACACTGGTAATCTGAAACACTYTCTTCCTGTGGCGTCAGGGAGCTCTTCAGACGTGGCTTTAACTGGTAATGTAAATACTGTATCAAACTCTCTGAACACTCTTTCTGACAGCCCTGGCCTGGCTCCAAAGAAACAATGGGGATCACCAAAGGTTCAGGTAGAGACATCTTTAAAAAGAAGTAAGTTAGGTGATAGGAAGTCTGTGACCTTTTTCCCTGAAGAACTGGAAGGTATTACATCAGGTGATGAGGATTTAGATGAGCAGCAATGTGCAAAACAGCACTCTGATTTCAGTGAAATGTTATTCACAGATTCAGACGTAATAGGAAAGAGAGCAGAGTTTGCTCACAAACTGGAAACAGAGTGCAACCCATATTCAGAACTCCCTAGTGACAGCGTAAATTCCACTCAGAGCAAGGAGACCACTGTTCAGGGCGATGTGGAAATAGGCAGTACAAACACTGAAACCTGCATGAAGGATGCCAAGCATCTTGCATCTCTCTCAAAGTATAATGATAACCTCTTACCAGAGAATGGTGCTGAACAGCTGCCTTCTGCTAAGAGCAAGCTAAATGAGAAGCAGGAAGTCTTTAGTGAAAAGAGAATGGAAGAACGTAAACCCATGTTAGAGACCGAAGCAACTCTTTCTGATAAAAATGACTCCTTGTCGCAAGTAGGACCTACCAAATCAACCTTGAGAGTTTGCACACTGCCCCCTGAGGAAGCTGATGTAGGAAGGGCTGACAGTGAGGCTAGTTCTGTGTTTGTCACACCAAAGCCAGCACCAAGACTGTCTTTATCGCTGAAGACGTGCATGCTGGTTTCTCAGACTGATGAGTTAAGTGGTGGTGTGCTTTCTTCAGATGATAATGTAAAATCTGCTTCTGGGCTTCCATTACATAATGAGAAACCCTCAAGTGCTTATGGATGCCCCCCCAGAAATGGTTCATTAAAAACTGTCACTCCAGCAATAAATCTTAGAGGTGATAGCAGTAATAGGCATTTAAAATATGAAGATGATGATTTATTTGACTCTCTTGCAAATCTGAAGTCTGCCATTCCAATTGCTGGAGATCATGGTTTGAAACTGTCTAGTCTTCCGGTTATTCTAGAGGGAGGCTCTGATGATGAGCTGCTGGAAGACTGTCAGGAGGACCATAATGTCACTGCAGATGATAAAAACATCTTGGAGGCTGGAAAGCGGTCTATAGTTTTAATGCCTTTGAGTGAAGAACTGAAAGAGCATTCAGGTAGCAGTTCTCCTGCGGACAGTGTAACTCCGTCTGCTCAAGAAGGAGGAAGTGCCCCTGATGTTTGTGATTCTAGCAAACTACCCGTGCTACCTGCAAGAGTACATGTTTGCAGTGTAAGTAATAAGATAGCTGACACAGGCGTAGGTGTGACATCTCATTCCAGTGACTGTAATAGTCATTCTGAGAGACAAGAACTAAAAATAAATATTGGCGTTGAAGAGAGTGCAGAGCGTGATTTCCTTGAGCCTTCTGCTTCTTGTTCCTCTGTGTCTAGTTCTTCCCAACCTTACTCTTCCTTTCATTCCCTCCCATCTCACACTCAAAGTAATAGAGCAGAATCTTCGAAAAAGCCAACAGCAGAGGGCTTCGCTGATAAAGCAGAAAATTCTGGCAAGAAGAAAMTTCTTCAGGCATGGGTTTCACCCTCTGAAACATATCCTTACCAAACTCAGCAGAGTGGTGAAACCATGTCTCCTAAGCACAGGTGAGAGAATATGGGAAATACCTAGAAGTATCTCAATGCTGGTATGTGAGCCTTGCTTTTCCTTCCTGTGAGCATGGATCTGTCTTTCCAGCTGCAGAAATTTATTGTTTTTTGCAATCATATGGCATCATACAAACTTAACTTCCTCTGACCTGTGGATTTGTCAGGGCCTGCGTCCTATCATGCTAATGTAGGATCACTGCTGTAACTTAATGAATGACACCAGATAAATCTGTCTGTCTACTCAGTACTGAGAGCGCTTGTAGGGCCCTGCTGTTCATAACAGTGCTACCTCTTATGAGTTCTGGCTGTTAAGGAAACTCAGTTGCAGGTCATGTATAGGGTCGCTGAGTCAAATTTGGTTCAATAGATGAGTTGGCGGTATTTCAGAAATAAAAAAAAATGGTCACAGGTAGCCTTATAAACGGGGATCCTTGCTTTCATAGTAGAAGTGTGCTCCTGAGCCTTAAAATGAATTGCAGCAAGCTTACATGATGCAGCTAAAACATTTAGCTCCTAAAAACGTGTGGTTGCTTTCTGGAGCTGTCTGCAGCTCCTTCTGCCTGTTGGAGTACTGTTGTCTGAGGAATAGCACTGTTAACCTCTTAACTCTCAGTACTTTTATCTGCTAAACTCCATCGAGAGTGTAGGATGATTCTGGTTAGGCATTTGCTGAGATACAGCTAAAATAATTTTCCTCCCATACTAAAATTGGCAATGTAAGTCCTGCTTGAACATGTGAAGATGGCACATTTAACTAGGCTCTTTTAGTAGTTTATGGCACAAGTTCAGTTTGTGCAAGACAGAATTCGTGTTTGTCCCAGGACTGTAAAAATATTTGGTGTTTTGCAAGAACCACAAATATGTTCTTGTTAAGAACAGACTTAAACATTAATGCATAAAAGACCAAAGTAGCTGCTCCTGTGTATTGCCTTCTCGTGAAGACTGACCTTGCTTTTCTTTTGTAACATGCTATTCAGGGTGTATTTCCCGTGTTACTGCTTCTTTATCTTGAATGCCTTAAGTCAATAAAAACAGTAGAAAGAACTGGAGTGTACCTATATAAAGCCTGTAATTTAGAAGCTGAGTTCTTTTTTTATCAAGAGGGAGGGGAGGGGGAGAGAGAGAGAGAGAAAGAATGGTAGGAATTTCCATTAGTTTCTTGCTATATTTGTTTTTAGTCTGAAGTTCTGTATAATGTTGGTGTGACATACATTGTCTAAATAACATGCGCCTTTTTTAATGTTACAGACTTCAGCCTGTGAAGCCAATGAATGCCACAGCCAGCAAGCCTCAAACTAAAAATATGAACGTCATCAGCACTATGAATGAAAAGCTGCTTGAGATGAGCGTAAAGGTATGGAAGGAAGTGGCACTTTTTAAGCCTAGGCACTAAATTGAACAGAGTTCATGTTTTCGTGAAGCATTTTTTTCCCCACAGTCTTTATCTCCAAAGAGATCCGTAAAGTGAATAAACCTTTTTTTGAAGAAAATGGTGGTTTCAATTGCACCACAAGGTTTGAGTCCTAGCTTAAAATTCATATTGATCAGAACTGCACAGAAGCACCTCTGGGTCAGCAGAGAAAAGCACTGCGTTCCATGATCGTCTCTAAGGGCTTTTGGGGGGTTAGGGGGAAGTAGTACCAAAATAGCTGTAGTGCCTCCTTCTGGCACAAGTGGAAAAGAAGAAAATGCAAGTTAAATATTAAAACAATTTAAATTGGTGTGTTGTTTTTTTAAGTGGATATAAAACTTGTAACTGGTGATACCGCATTCAAAATTACACTTGATGTTGCAATCATGCAAGCTTGTTGTATGAGTACTCCCTGCAAAAGTATTGCCGAGGCTAACATTCTGGTTTTGCATCTCAGAGTGTAGCTTGACAAATTAGCAGAAACTGCTAAGTATTTGTCAAGTTTGTTTAAAATTTGAAAGCAGGCTTTTAGGAGAAACTATGTCATGATGTGTTTTTTACAAAGTAAGAATTAAATTTGAAAGGGCTATTCAAGTGTTTCTTGCTATTTAACCTGAATTTGGCTTTCATAGTCTTTGTGTTTTAAACAATAGCTCTCCCAGCGCTTGTTGATTCAGAAAGTGCTCTAAAAAGTTTTTTGGTAGTTGGTGATGCATGGCTGTAATTGTCGTGCATCTTCACTAAGCTAAAATGGACTTTTTTGTCTGGAGTCAACATGACATTCTTTCAACATAAATTGCAGCAAGGTGTTGAATTATAGAACTGACATTACACAAAGATTTTTATGCTAAGAGTTTGACTAGTTACCTTCCATAATGGCTGTCTCATTCTGAGCCTGCCTTCTGTTTTGGAGAAGACTTCCTAAGTTCCTTAAATTGGGTTCCTCTACCATAGCCAAATAGTGTTTAGCTACTCTGAGGCAATTGTTCTTCCCCCAAATACTTTCAAAAACCTRTTCTGCCTTCTGGAAGTGCATGAATATATAGCGTTTTGTATTAAAGTACTTGAGATTTGCTAATGGCCCAAAGAGTGCTTTGCAGCGGAAAGTTTGTCTGGCCTGGCCTGCCAGCCTCTCCCTGTCACTGTTAGCACTTAAGTCATTGCGAAGCTTGGCTCTGGGCAGCCTGCTCTTCTTGATCGGTAAAGCTTTAATGACTGATGTTCTGAAACRTCATTTGCAACGAACTTTTAGTAAGATAGGAAGCACAGGAATATCTTTGAAAAACAGTTGTGTTTCTGCAAATGCTGTGTGTGAAAATATTCATTGTGCTTAAAAAAAATCCCACTCAGCCACCAAGTTGCATGCTATTGTTAGTTGGAAATGCCTGTATATCTACAGTGACCCTATTTGTCTTCTCTCTTGAAGAAATATGATCGTTCAGATCCTGGCTATGCTTACGCTCAGTTAACCCATGATGAGCTGATCCAGCTGGTCTTGAAACAGAAGGATACAATTACCAAGAAAGAACTCCAGGTGCGTGAGCTTGAAGACTACATCGATAACTTGCTTGTCAGAGTCATGGAAGAAACCCCAAACATTCTTCGTGTTTCAACTTCTGGAAATAAAAAAGCTGGAAAGATATAAGAGTTCTCTGAACTTTGAACAAAGGACTGAATTCCTGCCGGTGGAGTTTGATTAATAAGGAGACAATGTGAAGTAGGTGGTACTGGTGTGCTGCCCACAGGAAATGACATTTTTTCTGTTTCTGACTTGAGCAACTATCAGATTGATTTGTAGTTACATCAGATCTTATGTATGGAGTCCAGAAATGGAGTCAACTTCTCATATTTATTTTTTGGTATCTCTTTGTTATTGGGGAAGATTTGTTAAGGAATCTAATCCGCAGGCTGATTTTGATGTCAAGGATGAAGGGTTTTTTGAAAAGCTTTGCCTGCTGGCAAGGCACTGGTGATCCTTTATGAAGATTTTTTTTCATAGTTCTGTTTCTTAGCAACTTTGACAGATCAGTTGTTCTTCTTTCCACACTGTAAGTTGTAGTGCAATATAAAATCTTGTATAGTAGAGCCTGAGGATTTGCTTTGCTTTGAGTAACTACACTGGAGAAGTCCAAAGAGTTATGCTTCAGAATAGGGCTGCTTGGGCTGTATTTTAAAACCATTTAATGCCCTAACAATTGAATGCAAGTTAACTCTTAGTTTGGAAGGAAAGAAGCAAAGCTAAATTACTRTCATAAGTTAAATATTGTTTCAAGGGTGTTCTTCAAGAAATATTAGTGGCTTTGGGCCAAAGGTGTAGTAAATTAGAAGCTATTCTTTCATAGTCATCGAATTCCTGATTTGAAGGTTGTTCAAACAAGGGAGGCAAAGGTACACCCAGTTTCTGTTCTGTATTCTTAAATAGGYTTGGACTTTGCAGTACGTGTGTTTGGCCTGTGTCTCTTGCTGTATGAAAGTTCTGTGACAATTATGATACTATACCATTGCAGTTTATTAATTCTAAATACCTCGGATTTTGGAACTGGGGCTTACCTTGGAACAGCTTTTGAAGGTGATCAGTCTTATAATACTTTCTTTCATACATTCCTTATACATCTAAGAAAGGAACCAATTCACCCTTCCTTTGGGATGGGAGTCAAAATGCTCTCTCTCAAATCTGATTTGTTTTTCTTTGTGGTTTGAAGTTCAGAATGAGATGAAAATTTTACGTAGCCGAGAAGTGTGTTGGTTTTGCAAGACAATCGGATACTTCTGTCTGCTTCCTTAATTTGTGGCCTCTTTGCAGCTTCATAGAGGACAGGTACGTTCTCTTCTGTGTGTCATCAGACAGAAAGTAACAGCATAACACTATCAAGCAGCCGCTACATCAGGCTTCTTCCACTGAAAACTAAACATGATTTTTTTGTGGCAAGCTCTTGTCGAAGTTTGACAAATCAGATGCATCTTCACAGCTCTTGAATTCATCAGGGTTGCAAGGGTCTGTGATGTAATACCAGGAAATGGTTTGGAAGGAAGTCAAAATATTGAAAGAGCAGGTAGCAGAGAACCAAAACAAATGCTCTTACATTCTGAAGTGGAAAGGGTTGATTAAGTCACTCTACATCTCCAAAGGGGTGAGTTTCTAACAAAATATTCCTATAGCAGAGCACTTTAATGAGGGATAAGACTGGCTGGATTGACTACTAACTTAGTAGTCTGCATAATATTTTCATAAAACACTGAAAACTACTGGAAGCTTCTCAAATACTGTATTTTTGTAGTGAAGAGTAGTTTAATATATTTGCCTAGAGATGTATACATTCTTTGGAAAATACAGAAAATGCTGTTAATTGCATTTGTTACTGTAAACTGGCTGATTACCAAAGTATGGCCTAGCAGTTGAAGCTTTTCTGATGCAGCTCTTCTTCAAGGGAAGCTAGAGTTGAAATAAGCCTGCTGCTTTAAGCATTAAGAGTATTCTAAGGCTTCAGGTACTTAAYAGAGGCGAATGCTGAATTTTTATTTGAGCAGATGTCTTCAATGAAGGGGTAGCCTAATTTTTTCTTTTTACAGTACCCTCTTCTGTGAATGAAGGGTCTGAAATGCAGAAGTTTTTAGCAGCGTCTTCAGCCCTTGGCTGGTGGTTTAAATTTTGAATGGTACTAGTTGGCATTACTGAAAACTACTGCTGCTTCTCGTGCCTTGAAATAGTGAGGAAGATGAAACATTAATTTCAGTTTCCTCCCTGTGCCTCAGTGGATCTCTGGAAAGAAATGGTTGTCTATACCTCACTAATAAACCTGTCTGCTAGACTTTATTCCACAGCTTTCTGACTTTCTGGTTCAGAGAATYGGAGAAACCAGTAGTGCCTTTGAACGATGGCTTAATGGTTTGAAATCAAAAATGGTATTATCAGTAGTCATAACTGGACACATGTTAAGCAAGACTTAACTCTTGCTTTTTACTGGCCTTATTTTAAAATAATATGGGTACTACTTTGTCTTTGGCTGCTGAAATCATTGTGATACTATGTATAATGCTTTTGGAGTAAGGACTTTATGAAGCTTATACAGCTGATAACGTGCATTCCTGTTGGCAAGAGTGCGTATCTTGAAGTCATATACACACACACACGCGTGCACACAAAGTATATGCTAATAATAATCTTCTTAAAGATGAAGCCTTAAAACTTAAAATATCCTTTCTTGGTAGCCTTTTTGCCAGTTGTGACTTCGTCCAGTCATGTGGACTCCAAGTTCTCTGGCTTTTGCACCCTGGGTTCTCTCTCCTGTGGTTACAGGTGTTAAGTCTCACACTGAACAGCAGGAGTGCTGCTGCAGGGTAACAATCCTGTACAAGCCGTGTTTTTACTTCAGTAGCTGTGAAAATGTTGCACAAATCTTGTACCTCAATCTTTTATTGGCAATACTATTTAAAGCCTTTCTTTGGCATAAGGGGTTTGGCGTTTTATGTCAAGCAAGGTGCTTAACCTTGTGAGTAGTGACTTTGAGGCTTGAGAGTCAAGTGTATTGTTTTATTATTGAAGGATTTGAATGTATCTTTTCCTGTTCATACCATCTGCTTTTAGCCTGGGTACCTTTTGTTTTTAAATGACCTTTGGTTTTGTGGAACACTAAAATAAAAGTATCTTAAATCCAGTGTTCTGTTCACTTTGTTTCTTTTATAGTGAATTCTGAACTCGTAGTTCCAAAAAGTGGAGAATGCTGTGTACAGAGATGTGGGGGAGATATCTGAATGCTACTCAGTAGGAGCCTCTGCCTTGTCCAGCTTCTCTTGTAGCAGTTATTTCTAAGCAGTTTTTTCTGTGACCATCAAAGTCATCTGATTTCTCGATAATTTCTCCTAACTGAAGTGTAAGATGTGCGTTTTCACTCTTCCTGCGTGTACTGCCCTCTCCTCGCAGACTGTTTGGCGGCAGTATGTGGCCTGATGGTTTGACTTTAGAAATCAGCTCGGGCTCGCGAGTTATTTGGGCCGTGTGGGGGAGGGAGGATCCACTAGACTGGTGCTTTGGATGAGTGTTGTGCATGTAGAAAGCAGGTTAAAAATGCAGTGGTTGCACATCAGTGACCTGTAAAATGCAACTGTAGTCCGTGGCGCTAAAAGAGGAGAACCTCATCCATTCCACGTGACAAGCACTGCTGCCCGAAACTCCTCATCCTCCAGGTATTTTTGGTTTAGTTCCATCCCTATAAGCAATCGCTGCAGGAAGTTCACGGTAAACAGCTCGTGGGGTGGGGAAACCTGCTCGGCAAGCTCAGCATCATGAGAATCAAGAGTTTCTGTGAAGCGAATGTGTGTGAAAGGTTTTTGGCCAGAGGCCTTGTTAAATCTCCCTGGCAATAGCACGGGTCCCTCAGACTCTAATTGTAATGGCCTTAAATTCTGGGCAGTGGATAAAAAAGAACCACAGAGCCGGGTGGGAGAGTTAATCAGCCTTCCACTGTCTCGGGGACCTTTTAGCGTGAAACCTGTTTGTGCTGCAGGAGCCTTAAGTGCTACTGCGCCGATCCTCACTGCCATCAGCGATGCATCGATGACTGGTGCAGCCAGCGTGTCCCGCGCTCTGCTGGCGCTGCCGTCCACAGGGCGAGCAGGAAGGCGCCCGGCTTCCAATAGGAGTTGGCTCCTAAGCATTTCACTTGAGGCATTGTAGATGGCGAGAGAGACAAACGGAGGGGCTATTTCCTTGGTGACGGCTTGGAAGAGACAAGCGGCGACTGATTAGTCTGGGGCTTGGAAGGCTTTTACGGAGTTTGTGGTTCCCAGGGAAGTGATGGAGTACATGGCTCGGTCGGACCTTCTCCTCTCTGTTCAGAGCGACGCGCAGTGCTGCCCTAAGGGCCTGGCACCTTGGGGAAACCGCCCTATGAGTTATCACCCCTCTCCCGCGGCGTTTTGCCGGGGGCCCTGTGCTTTCAGGGGAGCAGCACGTAAAACCTCGCCTGGCCCTGCCAGGGGCGAAGCTTTCCCTGTTTCCAGGCTCCGGGGGGGGGCAGAGCTGCGTGCGGCTGCTTCGCTGCCGGGGCACCTCGGCCTCCTGCCCTGCCCGAGGAAGGGTTTCSGCCGCTGGCGCGCAGAGGTAGGCACGGAGCGAGCCCGGCCCGGCCCGGCCGCCTCCGGCACCGCTCTGCCCTGCGAAGGAGGGGGGGGGAACGCGCAGCGCCGGAAC
>NW_020448497.1:1007521-1019662 GCF_003343035.1 Apteryx rowi | reverse complement strand
GCTCAGCGGTCCCCCGGCGCAGCGGCGGCGATGGCGATGGCGGCGGCGGCGAGCTGCCCGTCCTGCGGCTCCTCCGCCCTGGTGGAGGACGCGCACTACGCGCAGCAGCAGCTGGTGTGCGCCGCCTGCGGCTGCGTCCTGGCCGAGGGGCTGCTCACCACCACCTACGCCGAGGAGGAGCACCTGCGAGGTGGGGCCTGGTCGTGTCGTCGTCGTCGTCGTCCCCCCGCTCCCCGGGGCGGCCACCTCGGCCCGGCCCCACACGGCCCCCCCGGAACGCGCGTCGCCGCCGTCCCGAAGCGGCGTGAGCGGCGCGACCGCTTCCAGGCGGCCGCTCAGAGGCCCGAGCGGGGTCTCGGGGGGGGGGGGGGGGACAGGGGCTGGCGTCGCCCCTCGGCGCGGCCGCTCTCCCCTGCTCCCCGCGCGCGAGGCCCCGGCGCTGCCTCGCCTGTGGGCGCGGGTCGGTAGCGCTGTCGCGCCCGGCTTGAGGCGCGGAGCGTGCGGCCTGCTGCTGCCCGGCCTTTTATTTTACATCAATAAAGGAGTCACCCTGAGACCTTTTCCTACAACAKCTGCAGGGAAGCGATGGCTCGGAGAGCATCCTGGGCTGGAAACCCTCCTGTCTGAGGGAGCCCGTGCTGCCAGCCCTCGTTCGGTGGCCTCGAGGACCTGCCGATGCTGCAAACTGCAGTCCGGCCCCTTGGGCACCCGGTAGCACAAGATCTAAGCGGCTCCGTCCCCCAGATGGGGACGGAAGAGCTCGTCAGAGCGAGGTTACCTGGCCTAACGCGTGTTGTTTTTCAGAGGTGGCGTATTCCCAGAGCACTGGCCAGAAAGAGCAGCTGAGTCGCTGTATGCAGCGAGGTGAGAGCGTGCCGTTCGGTTTCATTCGTATACTTCGATTCTCTGTTTTGCTGCATTASTCTAATTTGTGTAACATATTTGTGATGCTGTGATAAGTTAGAAGCTAAAACAGGAAGAAAGCAGTTCTGTGTCCAGCTGGTGCTTGCTGTCAAACTGCCTTACCTGCACGAAGGGAGCTGGGAGAATGTTTTTGCCTGCTGCTTACAGGGCTGCAGTGACCAGGCTGCTCTCGTGCCTTTGCCCGAGTCTGGCTGAATACCGGCTGCACTGTGATATCAGGGAAAGATGTATGTAAGGAGAGATGTATATCTTGAGCTGATCTTAAAAGGGTGGTGTCTTCTCGCAGGGATCAGGAGGGTCCAGGACCTCTGTAAAGTCCTCCAGCTCCCGTCGGTGTTCGAGGAAACGGCTGTGTCGTACTTCCAGCGAGCTCTCCAGCATCCCTCTTTCCACCTGGTCAGTCTGGAGAAGAAGGAGCTTCTGGGGGGCTGCTGCGTCTTTGTGACTTGCCGGCAGCACAACTGGCCCCTGACCATGGGAACGATCTGTTCCCTCCTTTACGCCAAGAAGGAGCTGTTTGCCGGCGTCTACCTGAGCGTGCAGAAGGAGCTCGAGCTGTCCGTACCGGCGCTGAGTCTGATGGATCTGGTCAAGACACACCTCAATAGGTAACATAACCCCTTTCATGCTGAAGGGCTCTGTATTTTACACTGATGTGGGGAAAAGCTTCTAAAATGCAGGCCATGCCAGGGCAGAAGGCCGTAAGCTCACACAGTGACCTGTGCTGTTACCTAGGTCTATTTTTACCTGAGGACAYGAAGGCAAAACCCAGATCACCTAAAACATCTTCCCTTGGATTGTTCACAGCCCTGCGTCCTAAGCGGGACGGCATACTTAGCCCTTGAGGCTGGGTGGTGGTACCATTGTGGTAGCACCTAAAATTCATGATGTGGGAGTGCACCTTGCTGTCCCTTGATTAAAAATTGCATCAAGTTCTTACTATGGCCAGCAATTTTAATATAACAAAGTAGCCAGGAGGTGGATGTGAGCAAACACAGGAGCAATACCATGCTGTTGCTTGCTGATGTCCTGGAGGGAATGGCCTGAGCACTTGAGATGGCTTTTACAGAACTGTGGTGGCTTTTGCCTCCTTTGCCGTAGTTTGGGCTGGGATTCTTCTCTTCCTGCCCCTTGCCCCTCGCTTTGGAGAGCAGGCAGCGCAGGGACTTTGCTAGGCGATATGAGCAAAGGCCTGCACTGGAGCGGGGCGCGTTTACCCCAAAAGACTTTACTGTAGCTCTCAGTTTACTTAAGTGTTGCGTGGTCTTGGTGGCTTTCTCCCTGCTGGCATAAGCAGAGCGAGCTGTATCAAATCTTGGAGGCTGGGAGCGGAGGTGACCTGTCATTTGAGTCTGTTTCTGGATAGCGTGTGTAGGTGCTTTGTTAGTGCTGCAGTGTGGCTCACCCCTTTACGCCCGTTGCAGCTGCGTGGGCGACCAGGTCTGATGCTTCCCTGCGCCCCGGTAGCTGGTGCTAACGGCAGGCGCTCTGCTCTTGCAGTTTTAGGCTGTTCCAGTGCGCAGCCGACATCCCTGCCCCGTTCGTGGAGGACAAGGAGAAGATGGTAGCGCGAACGATGCAGATCGTGGAGCTGGCCAGCGAGACGTGGCTGGTCACGGGCCGGCACCCTGTTCCCATCATCACCGCCGCAGCGTTCCTGTCGTGGCAGTCGCTGCAGCCCGCCGCCCGCCTGACGTGCACCTTCGCGCGGTTCTGCAAGGTGGCGGGTGTTGACCTGCCTCCGCCGGCCCACCTGAGGCTGAAGGAGCTTCACGAGATCCTGCTGAGAATGGCGTCCCAGCTCGCTTGGCTGAGGGTGTTTAAGATGGACAAGAAAATGGCCATCAAGCACATCGGGGACCTGCTGCAGCACCGAATTTTCCTGCTGAAGAAGTCCTTCTGCACGGAGGATGCGGAGGAGCAGCGTGCTGGAGCCCAGGGTGAGGGCTGCCCTGGCTCCCCTCCGGCTGCAGGAGGGGCCGCGCAGGAGGAGGCGCGTCCCTCGGAAGGGAAACGTCAGCGTGACGGGGGACGGAGGCCCTTGCTGCCGCCCTGCCTCATCAAGCCGAGGAAGAGACTCCGCACGGCAGCCCCGAGCGCTGCGGACCTGGCCATCACTGGCGAAGAGCCCATCTCCGACAGTGAAATAGAGCAGTACCTGAGGGGCCAAGAGGAGATCCAGGCGTTCAGCAAGGCCAAGGCATGGCTGTGAGCACGGCAGCCCTTTGCCGGGCCGGAGGAGAGCGCCGCCGGGAGCACCAGGGCAGCAGAGGGCGAGGAACCGACAGCGTAAAGCCTGATGGTAACAGGGCCACCATAACCGCAAGAACAGTCGTCCAAGGGAACGGGGCAACGCGGGGAGCAGCGGGCTATCGCCTGTTGAGTGTTTGGTGGCTGGACCAGAATGAGGCTTTTTACGGAGTGACTGTTTGGGATTGCCTTGTGTTCCTCTTAGAAGTAAATAGAACTGCAGGTGCCGGAAGTGGTTTCTGGCCTCTCTCTTCATAACCTCTGGTAAAATGTGTTTTGGCTGACCCAAGTGCRGTAGGGCAGATGTCACGAGCGGGTCCAACGCGTCGGTGTACTAACGCAGAGGTAAAACAAGGATCTCGGCCCGCGGCAGAGAGCCAGCCGAGCGCCCTTTCCTCGGAAGCGGTCGGTCAGTCAGAGTCGCTGCGGTTCCCCAGCCTAYGGCCAGTCTCACGGGGCGAAAGGGCTTCTGACGGCCTCTTCCTGCCTTGGCCCGCGGCCGGGCACTGCAGSCCAGCCGCGCGCTCGTGCAGGCGGCTGAACCGGTGCCCTGTTTGCAGGGAGCACGTCAGGGGAAGTGGGCGATTTTGTGCTGGGGCTGCCGAGGAGCTGAGGCGGGCGCAGAGCAGCCAAAGCTGAATTCCTCCTCAGGCTGCAGCCTGTCGCTTGCTTCCTCGCTGACGCGGGCCCAGACTTACCTGATCTACGGGGACGCGTTTGCAGCCAGCGGCTTTGTGTTGCACATCTAATCCCTGTAGCTGTGGGGTGAGGAGGCCCCTGTCAGTCAGTGTCAGCGGTGCTTCGGTCTGTGGCAATGTGAAATTGCGGCGGTAATTTTCGTGTTTTGGAAGGGAGGGAGGGAGAACTGTCCGAACAGCGTCTGCTTCTACCAGCGTCCGGCTGTTGCAGGGTAATGTGACAGGGAAGGCAGAGGCTTCCGGCCCCTCACTGGCACCGGTTTTCTGGAGCTTTGCTCGAGCTTTTCCAGGCGCTGATCTCTTACGTCGTCTTGCACCTCACGCGCTTGGGCGGGCGGGGAGGGGGGTTGTGAGCGGCTGAGGGGAGGCACCTTCATTTGCTGCTCTGCTTTCTGAGGAAAAAGCAAATGGCAAATCTAAATGCTGCGCCCCGTTTGCGCTCCCTGGACTGGATATAAGAGGAGTAACAGTAAGTGGGTCCTTGTGGTGGCGTGGGGTTGCCCGCCCCAGGGGTATTACAGGGATCCCTGGGGAAACTCCGCTTGGCGCGTGTCTGAGAGGGAACTATCCCAGCTCAGTTAAGTGAGTGATGTGAAGCTGCCGGAAATCTGTGGCAACTGCGCGGCTCTTGGTAGTGTGATTATAGCGCTGCTGGCTCTTCATTTCAAAGTAATGTTTAACTCAATAAAACAGTGACCTCTGTGTGCCCAACGGTCTGTTGTATTTGAGCGGCGARGTCTGCAAGAAATAACGGTAGATCTTGGCAGATTTGCAAATCTTTAATATATTAAACAAAACATATCTGCTAGAAACGTTCTATTCATATAAAAATGCAAAAAGACCCCTTTAAAAACACTTCTTTGGTATATTTTCCCCTCCCTCCCCCACGTATATTGCAAGAAGCTCTCTGTTGATATGTCATTTGCTTGTAATGTAAACAGACAAAGTGTAATTAATAATACAAAGCTTTTTATATAATACTGTCACAGTGCAGCAAGCATATATAACAACTCAGCATCAGCAAGACCGCGGAGGCTGCAGTAATGACATAACGATTGAAATTGTATTAAATACAAGGCGCGATAAAACATGCGTTGTTAAGCAGTCAGTCGGTCAGAGAAGTTTGAACAGGCTGGGGAGGGCCCGAACCGCAGCAAGGCTGCTGGCGTTCCAGCCCTGCGGGATGAGGGGTTTCCGGAGGGCGAGGAGCTAGTTTCTGCAGGTGGGAAAACTGTCAGTAAGTGCTTTTGACTCCATTAACTTCTGGATCCCCCCCACCATCGGACATGGTGTGCATGTAAGGATTGACCTGCCTGGCTTCTAGCACTTGTCGGTCCCCTGCCGATCCTCGCRACCCCTTGGGAGGTAGGTAAGTAGTTGGCACGTGTGGGGAAACTGAGGCACRGAGAGGCTGGAACGGCTTCGGCCTGAGGCCAGTCCGGGCTGGGGCTCCCGGTCCGGCCTCCTCCAGCCTCCTCTCCCGCCTTAGACTGCGGTCGACGGGGACAGGGCAGCCGGGAGGTGCCTGCTCGACACCGGAGGGCAGGTAAAATACGCTCCCCGGCTGAAGCAGGCACCGCGGGCCTGTGCTCAGCCCCGGGACACGGCTCCTGAAAGGCTGGAAGGGGCGCGGGGAAGCGAGGAGGAAGGACTCGCCTTTAAGGCCGGCCCTCATCTCCCCTCGTGCTCCCCGTGCACGGGTGGCCCGCGAAGCCGCGGCCGCAGCCAGGCTGTGCAGCGGCCACCGGCCCCTTCGCTGCTTGGTGGCTGCTGCAGCAGGCGCGGGGAGCGCAGAGCCCCGTTGCATGTACAGGCGGCACGTTGCATTGAACTGCAGCAAAACGGGTACGGGAGGCCCCTTGCCTGGCAGCGGGGTAAATAACTGTGTCTGGCTTTTCAGGAAACCCCCTTTAAGCCAGTGGAGGTTTGGCCTGTGGACGCTCCCAGAGCCTGCTGCCGCCTGGGATGAGCGAACAAGTGAGTGAGTATCTCTGTTTTCATTCGCGTGCTAGAAAAAAGGTGGACTTGTGTTTTAAAAGGGGAAAATAAGTGCTAATCCAAGTTCCTGCCCCTTGGAAATGGCATCTGACCTGTTCATAGGAACATGTCGAATATAGTCRTCAGCATCATTCCCGGCCCCTGCAGCACTCTTCCCTCTCTCGCCTTACCTGGGGCAGACTGTGAGGCCCTTCCTCACGGGGCTCTTTGGTGCTTTTTGGCTTCCTAAGAGCAAAGGCAGGTAGTTTCTGAATACGCTAAAGTCAAGGACTTGCTTTTGTGTTTCTGGCCACGGTTTGACTCTTTGGTTCTTTGGAGATCATTAATCTTTGCTCGCTGTGCGGCCCGGGCAGCAGGCCCCCCCGGGAGCCCATCGCTGCCCCGTGCGCCAGCCTGTTTGCATAGTTGATGCCTCTGAGGCCGCTAGCCCGATGAGGGAGCGTTTCCTTGCAGGGATTTTAGCGTCTGGCATGAGAACAGTGCAGACGATTGCCTTTGCTCGCAACGGTGGCGTCTCTTACCTTGTGCTTGCTTTTAAGTATGGCTTTTACTTTGGCAGCTCGGTAACCCACAGGGCTAAATATTGTCTTTTAAGAACACGTGGATAAAAATGCTCGTGTTTAAAAGCATTCCAAACCGAGAAGCTTCTCTCTGACTCTTTCAGAAAAAGCTTATTTAGGCTAGGGTTGAACGAGCGTCCGCGCTACAGCATCTTCACGTCAAGGGCGCTGGTTCTGGTCTCCTCTGCCCCGGTGGGAACATTGCAGTCGTGGCACGAACAAGCTATTGCCAAAACTCCCAGGGGCACATCCGCTCCTCAAAGAACACTGACATGTAACACGGAGGCGCTTGCATCAGTTACCCATATGTCTATACATATATACATACAATAATATAGAGATTTGAAAAATAGACATTTGTTTCCTCTGTATATAATAAAATAGCATTTAGGGTCAGTCTGAAGTGACATGCGGAAGTGATTAAAGTACTGTTGCAATTCAGGCTACTGAAGAGCAAAGATTGCCTTTCACCTTGAGACTCAGTGCCGCTGTGGACGGTGCCCTGGGAAGTGTCGACATCCTTCCCCTCCCGGTCGGATCAGGCGCAGCGTCGCCCTCTGCCCGGCAGCCGAGCAAAAGCATCTGGGCCGTGTCGCCTGGTCCCGTCTAGTGCACTTAGCAATTCTCAGAAGCCCTCGGCTCCGCAAAGATTGCGCTTGACCTCCTGGCAGATGCCCTTAGCAGCTCCCACCGCCGCTCCCAAGCCGCCCCACTGCCCAAGGAGGAACGTGTGACAGCGCTGCGGCTGTCCGGTCCTTTCCCATCCTTTATACGGTAGTTTCACTCTTCCACAGGCCGGTCTTCATCCCGGCCACGCTGTCGGCGCTGGCGAGGTYGATGTCGTACTTGCTCCCTTTGAGCGCCCCGTTGTGGCTGGCCACGTTGAGCGGGTAGGACCGGCGCTTCGTCTCCTTCTCCATGGCGTTGGCCTGCCGGAGGTTGTCCCTGCTGGCACTCCTCCGGCGAGCCTTGCCGAAGTCCGGCACCTGCCGGCTGCCGTCGCTGCCTTCAGACTGGCTTGGCGCCGTCTCCCCTTCCGGCGGGGCCACGGCCTGCGTCCCTGCGCGGCTGTTGTTCAAGGGGCTGTTCCTGCTGCTGTGGTAGCTCTCGGAGTGGCTGTTGTGGATGCTCCCGCTCTCGCTGGAGGGGTGGTCCGAGGCGGGGCCCCGCAGCATTTTCAAGCGGTGATGCTTCCCTTCCCGGTACTGCTTTGGTCTGCTCTTGTGGGTCCTGCGGCCGTGGAGGTTGTTGGCGTGCCGGGCCGCGCCGGCGGTTTTGTCGGGCTCCTCATAAGAGGCCGGGCGGGCGTCCGCCTGGCTCTGAGCCACCTGCAGGTTGGTGAGCTTGCAGTGGCCCACGGTGGAGTTGGTGCTGCTGGGCGACGAAGAGGACTTGATGGAATGGGCCGCCTCCGGGTTGCACCCAATGAAGACCTGCGAGCCGTCCTCCACCGCCACGCCGGGGTGGACGTACGCCTGCATAGGCAACGCGTTCCTGTAGGACGGGCAGCAGCCGAACCAGGAGTTGAGCACGTCCCGACGCCGCACGCAGTGGTGGATGAAGATGAAAAGCCCCAGCACCACGGCCGTGACTCCGTAGAGGCAGCTGAAGATGACGTTCAGGTACCAGCGCTGCGATACAGCCATGGCTCCAAACGTCCACAGAGCCACGTACAAGGAATGCGTGGTGACCAGCGCCCAGAACTGCACCTGTAGGGAGTAGACGCCGTCCACCTCGGGGCAGGGCGTCCCCGAGTTCAGCGTCACTGAGATGGACCCGGAGTCTGTCAAGAGGTTCCCGCTGCCTCCCAGCCTCGGCGGCATCTCGAGCGGCTCGGGGGCATCTTTCTGGCTCGATGACTGGCACCGGAGGTTGAGCCCGGCGCAGAGGAAGTAAATCCAGGTAATGAGCACGATGAAAGCCACGGGGACGTAGAAAGCACCGAGGCTGGGCCTCCACACCAGCCAGCAGCTGTAAGGGAGAACAGGGGGCTCGGATCAGCAGGCCCATGGCCTGTGTGCCCAGCGGCTACGCGGAGCCTCCTGCCGCAGCCCCACGTCGCGGTCCTCGGCGCTCAGCGCCCTTGCCCCCGTGGGTCCCTAAGGGACAGGCCTTGCGGAGGTGCAGTGGCCGCGGCCGTGCCCCGTGGCCTGCCTCGAGGCCTCCTCAGGAGCTTGTCCGCCGGACAGCTCGGCTGTAGGTTTCCAGACGCACGGGAAGCTCTAGCAAAGATCTCACTCACCTTTGCAAAGCGCGCCCCGATTCCCGGCGCCCCCGGTTCCCTTTCCCCTTCCCCAGGCAGAAGGAGGCAACACGCTCGGTGGGGAAGGGGTTGCCACGTGGGGACACTTACTATGGGTTGTTATCGTGATAGTTGTGGATGTTAACAGCCGCCGTGATGCCGCAGATGATGAGGGGTATCCCGCCTGCAATAAGGTAGAATCTGCAAGGAGAGGAGGCGGCGGTGTTACCGCACCCCGAGGGCGAGCGCGCGGGGCTGGCCCGGCGCCACGGGGCCCTTTGCAYGAGGCTCTCGCCAGCACGGGCAGGGCTCCTGCTGAAGCCAGCGTGGGCTTTGATTTTGCAGGCTGCTTGCACAGCTATGGAGTGATTTTGTAGGCTGCTTGCCATTCTGGAAAGGAGGGTGGGAAAGGGGGAGGATGTCTTCCCACAGTAAAATGCTGGGGCAGGTGCAGGGGTGATGAGAAACAGGACTGCACAGGGAAGCGGGGAGAAGGGCCAGGATGGTGCAGGGGATGCAGGGACAGAGCCCGTCCTGGGAGAAGTGGGTAGGCTGGGAAACGGGCTGGCACGATCGCTTTTAAAAGACAGGAGCAAGTCCTGCCGCAGCCCTACGTCATCTGTGACCGGGAACAGCGCTGGCCTCCGGCGGGGCTGAAAGCTCTGCAGGGGCGCTGGGGACAGAGCAAAGGCTTTGCCRCTGCCCGGAGGGGGTGCGGGGCTGAGGCAGAGCCTCCCGAGCGAAGGGACCCTCCGGGGCGCGCGCCGGCGGGGGGGCATCTCTACCGTAGCATGGGCCGAGGGGCCGGCTGGGACGCGTCCCCGTCCTGCTGCTGGGGCGCCTTCCAGGTCACCTCTTTGTAGAGGACTCTGGCCTTCACTGCCATCCACAGCAGGGTGGACAGGGAGGAGTAGTGCAAAATGATGCCGACCTGCGGGCAGAGGCAATAAGGTGAGTAAGTCGGGGGGGGGGGGTCGCTGCTGTCGCCGCACACGGGTCCCCCCCGATCGCGGTCAGGGCGAAGGTGCTGCGGTCGCTGGCCGCGAAGCCCGGCAGGGTGACACCTGGCTGGGCCAAGCCGTTGGGCTGGATGTGCCTCTTCCTGCCTTTGTGTTTGCAGCGCAGGCCCGCTGTCGGGAAGCGGGACACCCCCGTCCCGCGGCGGCAGCGGCGGCACCTACCGCCTGGCAGACGATCAGGTAGCTGGTGAGAGTGATGCCTCCCGCGAAGACGGCAGAGGTCATGGCGATGTGGAAGCAGAGGTTAAGCAGCATGTGCCAGCACTTCCGCGTGATGTGGATGGCCCTGCAAGAGAGGCACAAATCCTTGCGGTGAGATACCGGCCGGTCAGGGAGGGAGTCCCCAGGGGCTGTGTACGCACTGCCTGTGAGAGCCCCTGCCGTGGAGCTGCGGGGACCGTGACGCTGGCGGCAGCGCAGGGCTGTCCACGAGCGCGGGGAGGGGACTGGTGCTCCCAGCAGMTCTGGATGTGCTGCTCTGGAGAGCGGCTTTGAGGAGCTGTCCTTGCCCTGGCGCGTGGTGGAGGGYGGAGGTTGTTGGCAGCCCCCGAGCAGGAGGGATGGATGGTTTTGGATGCTGCCTCGAGCCCAGTGTTGGGTAAACGTGACCAGAGCGCTCGCCCTGGCCTCACGGGGCTCGGGGTGGTCGGCCACTTGTGGGTGGCAGCAGCTGTTGTCGGACTCTGTGATGTCCTTACGGCCATGGAGAGACTGGAGCTGCTCGTGGCAGGCAGGAGGGACGCGTGGGGCTTGTTTGGGCGTCCGTGGCTGGTGCTGCCGGGGCCCAGTGTCGGTGTGGGCGGGCAGACCCTGGAGCAGGGGCGGTGGGTGGTTTTGGTGGTCCCTGGAGGCAATGCTCCCCCGAGCGACTGGAGCAGGCTTTGAGGGGGGCCCTGATCCAAGCGGGGCGCTGGGCCAGGCGAGGTCCTTCGCGTGCAGTAACGTGGCCTCTGTGACGCCTCCCTGCCCGTGTCGAGGGGCTCCTGCAGCGCGCAGGTGCTTGTAGGGCTGAGTTATCCTAGCTGTTAATGCAGTTGTCCTTTGCAGCCCAGGCCAGCTCTGCGCAAGGAAGCATCAGGAACGCCTCGCAGCCAGCTGCTACCGGATCGCCCCGAGGAGCTCGGGATTATTTGTGGACCTGTGTCACGACGTCTGCGTGCGTCCCCTGCCCTGCAAAAGTGAAGATGTCGCAGTGGCAAATCTCTGGGGATCCTGGAGCTGACGGTGGAGACACGTGGAGAGGCTCCTCCTGGCTGTACGTTCCCTGAAGCTCTGATCCTGCTCTTGCCAGGTGAGTGCTGGATGCGGGCGTGGAGTCGTGCGCCGGGCTGTGCAGGGGCCTGCCGGCGYGCGGTCCCTCGCACGCCTCTGTCCCCAGGGCTGCCGGTGCGGGGCAGGAGGCGGGGGGCGTGCAGGCTCCCTGCAGCGGGGCCCCCACTGCAGGCGGCTGCGTTGCTGCGGTGGTGGGGGGCCGCCTGGGCTGCCCTGTGGTTGTAAGGCTGGTGCGGTATCGCCGTTGCTAGTAGCAGGCGCCAGGCTGTATGCTGCGTTTGCAAGGGCTCATGACAGAGCCTCGTTGTTTCTGAGCTGTTCTGGACTTGTCTGCTGCTTGCTGGTCGCGTCGTGTAGCTGGAGCAGCAAAGCTTCCCCTGCCGCAGGTGGTCGTGGTTAATGATGCTGTGCGCTCCTCCTGGTTACGGTAGTGCGGTACGGCTTATCCGGCAGCGGCGACCGGCAGGGCTCGTGGTCGGAGTGAGGACCTGATGACGGTGCAGTGACGGTGCAGAACAGAGAAACGGGTCTGGTGTGGCGGCAGAGGCCRTGCAAGGCGGAAAGCCAGGATGGGAGGGAGGTAGGGGGTGATGAGAGCTGGGGCACAGACCCCGTGGCTGTAAAGGACTCCCCACCGGGCAGGGGGTGAGAAGCAGCCCTGGAGCTGAGCGAAAGTGATGCTCGAGGCAGGGATGGAGACTGAGGACCAATTTTCTAATCAATCAGGAGGAAAATGCAGCATGTAGAGCAGGAAATTAAGTGTGAACGTGATGTGGAAGTAAGTGTAGTGCAATGACAAAAGAGCAAGGAATACATGTGTCTTGGGCCACCAAGGAAAATAAACCTGTTTAAGTAAGTAAGAGCCCCACAGGTGAGTAACTTAAAAGGGAAAACTAAGTAACTTACTTTAAAAGTTACTTACTTTTCCCTTTAAAGTTACTTACTACCTTAAAAGGGAAAAGTAAGTAACTTAGTAACTTAAAAGAGAAAAGTAAGTAACTTAGTAAGTAACTTTAAAGGGAAAAATAAGTAACTTACTAAGTAATTTAAAAGGGAAAAGTAAGTAACTTAGTAATTTAAAGGGAAAAATAACTTAGTAACTTAGTAATTTAAAGGGAAAAATAGTGAGTAACTAAAGGGAAAAGTAAGTAACTTAGTAAGTAATTTAAAAGGGAAAA
>NW_020448497.1:1004903-1006705 GCF_003343035.1 Apteryx rowi | reverse complement strand
ACTTAGTAAGTAATTTAAAAGGGAAAAATAAGTAAGTAACTTAGTAAGTAACTTTAAAGGGAAAACTAAATAGAATTTGGCTTGAGAAGGAAGGAACTATGGACATAAAGGTGTTGTTGGAGGCGAGGAGGGTGTCCATGGCTTGTCGTCAGCCTCCCCACAACGAGCGGTAGGAAGCCACCATCCCTAGGACGGAGGAGCGAAACACCCAGCAAACTGCTGGGAAGGAGGCAAGGGGTTCCTGGTCCCGCAGACACTGCTGTCGGTTTAGTGTTGCTATTACTTTTATTCCTGTGGTTACTGAGTCTTGGTCAGTATACAAGCAATCTTTCCGAGTGAGTTGGTAATAAGCAGATCCAGGTTAATAGTGATGCTTGACTTTTTGGTAACATGTCAGGGGCTGTGAGAGGGGAGTGTTTGGGGCCTGAAGCGTAGTTGTGAAATGGGACTTAAAGCAGGATACTGAGTGTGAGACTGCAGCGTTCTCCAGGCTGGGAGGCAGCGATGGCGTCTATCCCGGCAGACCTTTTGATGTCGCGTATCTAATCTGTTGGGTATTTATTTCCTTCTGTCTTTACAGGTGGAGTGCACTTGTGCTCTCTGGGAGTCCCCGGGCTGCGTTTGTCAGTGGGAGATGCARCTCTCTCCTCATCCCTACTGGTGCTTGTTGGCCATCTGGCTGCCCCGATGGTGGTGGAGATGTGGGGCAGGTGTCTGCTGTTGAGGGGGCTGGTCTTGGTGAGTGGGGCTAGTTTGCCACTTGCGTGCTGAGGGGCTGAAGGTCAGTCTTAGTGCTTTTGACTCTGGTGGGGGGCTTGGTAATGTCAGTCCTGCCCCTGTGCTTGTTGGGGGGGGGCACTTAGTGCTGGTGTGGGGCAGTGAGCATTGCTGTGTGTTGCCTTGCAGGGCTGCCGGAGGAGCTGCAGAGAGCCCTGCCGCCTGCCCGAGGGGCCCCGATGCTGCCGAGCCAGCCTGGGATGGGGCTCAGAGCTGCAGGAGAGGCCCTAGAGCTCCAGCATCCAGGGGGATCCCCCCCGGCTGGGCTGCTGCTGCCCAGGAGAGGAGCCCGAGGCTGGGCTGCCCCGGGCGCGGGGCCTCCCTGGAGCTCCAGGCTCTTGGAGGCAAGGATGCTCTTAGGACCTGGAGTGCATCCTTAGCTCCAAGAGCCTGGAGCTCCAGGGAGGCCCCGTGCCCTGAGCGGCCCAGCCTCGGGCTCCTCTCCTGGGCAGCAGCGGCCCGGCCAGGGGGGACCCCCCCTGGATGCTGGAGCTCCAGGGCCTCCAAGGGGCCTTAGGTGTGGGCCAAAGGCCCTTGTAGGGGCTCTGAGGCCCAACTTACCTGGGGAGACTGGGGCAGCATAGTGGGCCCCGGCCCCGCTCACTGCCCATGCGAACTGCCTTGCTAACTGCCGTGTCGCTCGTCCCCCGGCCGCTCCGCTCCCTTGGTCGCTTGCCTGGGGCTGCTTTTATGGGAGGAAGACCCTCCTCTTCCTCCCCTGGCAGCCAGTCGGCAGCCCCCAACTCCTGCCCTCCCATTGGCTGCTATCCTGGGGCTAAGGAGCCTCAGGTGTGGGGTGAGACCCACCCCTGAGCCCCCCACCCCACCTGCTCACCATCATCTCGCCATGAGCCCACCAAGCTAGGGGGTCCACCAAGCGGGCTGTGCATGGCGCTGCCCAGAGCTCCCCGCAGTGATGTACACCWGTGAGCACCCTCCACCCCCTGCAGCACTCTGCC
This sequence comes from Apteryx rowi, assembly GCF_003343035.1. Lineage (NCBI taxonomy): Eukaryota > Metazoa > Chordata > Aves > Apterygiformes > Apterygidae > Apteryx > Apteryx rowi. The sequence continues at coordinate 1,004,969 of NW_020448497.1, read as the reverse complement.
CTGTCCCCATGCTGCCAGCAGCAGCCTGGGGTGCAGCGCCGTGGGGCTGCGATGATGGACCCCCCC
>NW_020448497.1:990925-1004453 GCF_003343035.1 Apteryx rowi | reverse complement strand
TAGCCCTCTCCCCACCTACCATGAGCACGGCCACGTTGCTGAGGTGGCGGCAGTGCAGAGAGGTGACGTTGGGCTCGCGGGCAGCCAGCTGGCAGCCCTCGGCGCTCCAGCCGCCCATGCCCTCCAGCACCTCGAAGTTCCAGTACGCCGCCACGGGGTCGGCGCCCTCCCCGGGGTGCCGCAGGGACACCGCGACGGGCTCCGTCAGGTTGCCCACGCCGCAGCCATCTGCAACCGCACCGCCACCGGGTAAGGCACAGCACCTCCACAGCACCCCCCTCTGCACCCAGACACCGCGAACCGGGGACCCCCCCACTGTGCACCCCCAGCACGGGGACGACCACCCTCCAGGAGGACCCCCTTGGCCACCAGGGACGGCCGGCCACCGCTGGGACACCCCTCCCAGGCCCCACAAGGTCTCCAAGAGCCCCCCCCCCTTCCCCGGGGGACCCCACTGCCACCCCCTCCGAGCCGCCCAGTCCTTACACGTCCCGGCGTAGATGACCGGCGTGGCCACGCTGCGGCGCTTGCCGTCGTCGGCCAGGCGGGAGGAGTTGCCGGTGCTGCAGAAGAGCTTGCCGTTGCGGAAGACCAGCAGCTGGAGCTTGCAGTCCGCCGGCGGCGCGGGCGGCGCGGGGCTGGCGAACAGGCTGGGCGGCAGCTGGATGGAGGCCAGGGCGATGCTGTTCTGCGGGGCAGGCACGGGCGCGGGTGAGCGGCAGCCGGCACCCCCGGCACCCCCGGCCGCCCCGCGCCCCGTACCTTGAGGTGGAAGCTGGTCAGGGAGACGTTGGGGCGCCCCGTGGTGCAGCGCAGCCGCAGCTGCTGGTCGGGCGCAGGCTCGGCGCCCCGCTCTGCCAGGGGCGGTCGCCCTGCCGGGCCCCCGTCCCGCCGCTGGAAGGCCACGCAGCTCAGGCCCACGTAGCTCTCCGGCTTCACCACGTAGGCCTCGAAGGCGATGTTACGCGAGTTCTGCCAGGCACAGAGCCGCAGGGCCGCCGTGAGCCCCAGCACGGGCAGAGCCCCACGCCGGAGCCCCGTGGCGAGGGACAGCCCTGGCTGGGACAGCCCCCCCCCCCCCAACCTTGTCCGCCACCACCAGGAGACACTCACCACGGCCATGTGCTGGGAGTTGCTGCTGAGCGTGTGCAGCGCAATCCTCTCCAGGGAGCGGACGATGCTGGTGCAGGCCTTCTCCTCCTTCTGCGACATCCACAGGATGTGGTCGTCCACCAGCATGATGTTGCTGGCCATCTCCACAATGACATCTGTGAGCTGCCGGGAGAGCAGGGGGTGGTGAGGACAGCTACCGGGGGGTCTGTCCCTGGTAGGAAACACCCGGTGGGGCTGGGGGAAGCAGGGGCCACCACGTTACCTGCTTGATCTGGTCCACGTAGCCAATAAACTTCTCAATCATCTGCGCCACGTAGAGGACATCAACCATGTCGGAGAAGTTGGCGGCCTCCGCCGTGTACACGCGCAGCTGGTGCGCCAGGGTCAGGGCGTTGGAGGCGTTGATGGGCATCTGCGGAGCGGAGCGGTGCAGCGCAGCACGGGGGACGGTCACCAGCTGCGCCGGCCCGGCCCCGGGAGCACCCAGGGCAGGGTGAGCACCACCGAGCCCCCCGCAGTGTCTCCCCACTCACCAGCACGAAGGTGTAGAGCACGCGGGTGATGTCGTTGGTGTAGAGGCAGTGCGAGTAGTCGCCCTCCTCCCAGCGGCCGGCGCGGTCGCAGCGCCGGGACGCCTGCTGCTCGCCGGCCGGGCCGCCGCTCGCCGGCCCCGAGGCGAAGGGGTACTGCAGGCAGGACTGGTAGGCGGTGATGCCCGCCAGGGTGCGGGGCCACCTGGCCRCGGGCAGATGCACGTTGAGACCCGGCCGGCGCCCGCAGGGCTCCCCCGCCACAGCCGCATGCAGCGGGCAGGTGCCCCCTCCCCAGGCTCCCACGCRGCTGGGACCCGGTGTGGCCCTTCTGCCCGGGCAGCGAGGGGACAACTGCCCTGCCAGCAGCCCCTTCCCTGCTGCAGGAAAGGCTTCGCGAGGACAAAACCCGCACGCAACCCAGGCAGTGGCCGAGACTTTTACAGGATTCCTTATTTCCCTCCCCGGAGACCACCACAGGGCCCAGCTGCTGGAACATCTGGCCTCTGCAACACCCCCGGACACCGCAGCTGGATGAGGGGATGCACAGGGAGGTCGCACGGCCCCCCCCCCCCCGCACGCACCCTTCCCCGCCGTCCCTCGCACGTGCACGCGATGGAGCCAACACGGGGACGGGAACCACCACGGCTGCCCGGGGGGGACCTGCCAGAGCCACGGCCACCCCAGGCCTGGGGCCTCCGCACGGGGCTGGAGGGACCCTCAGCCTGCTCCCTGCCCGCGTGGGCCGTGCCACCGCGCCGCTCCGCGCCGCTCCGCGCCGCTGTGGCACCCTGCTGCCCCCCTGCATCCCTGGGAGCCTCCACCGGGCCCCGCCGGGGCTCCCCAGGAAGCTGCCTTCCCTGGCTACCTAATCCCATATCCTGCTCCGCTCGGCACCGCGCGGAGGGCCGGGGGGAAAGGCAGGGGGGCCCGCTGCTAATCTAAGCCACATTTACTGTACCAGTAATTTATATTCCATAAAGGCCCGGCCGAGGTTACGGCGGGCGCCCAAAGCCTTTCGTCTCCTGCCAGAGAAATTCCAACACCTCTGCTTCTGGAGCCGGGCTGCGCCGCCAGCGCAGGAAGCCGTTCAAAGGCGCGCGCGCTCTCCGCGGCCGCTAATCGCTACCAGACGCCAGGTCACCTGCAGGCCCGGGCACCACTGCCCCCTGCCCGCGGCAAGCCCCCCGCCCCGGCACACATGGGACACTGGGGCGTCCCGGGAGGAGACGGGGACACAGGCTCCGCGGTGCACCCCATCCCGCCACCGCCAGGACCCCACAAAGTCCTACCTGAAGTCCCCACGGTTGTTGGTGACCCGCTCGGCAGGACAGTAGGACGCGGAGGTCTCCAGCACCACGATCTCCACCTTCTTGCTGACGTTGCCCTGGGAGGTGGAGACAGCGCACTCCCACTCGCCGTTGGCCGAGACGTGGATGTTGGAGAGGATGAGCTCGCTGCGGGCAGAGCGGAGCGCGGGCTGGGACGGAGGGCTGACCCGCCGGCACAGCCCTGGGGCCGCCCCCAGGCTCGGCCAGCCCGCGACGGTGTCCCCAGCTGTGGGGACCACCAGCAGGACACCGGGAAGCGCAGGAGGCGTCTGCACTTCGCGTCCCACCCGGGCACTGCCCGGCCCCGGACCCACCTGGTGATGAAGGTGCAGTCGTGGATGAGGCTCTCCTCCACGATGACGCCCGTCCGCTCGTCCTCCTCCACCGGCTCCCGGTTGTGGTACCAGCGGATCTGGGTGCTGTTGTCCAGGTAGGTGGCCGTGCACTGGAAGGGCAGCCGGTCGCCCTGGAAAACCACCTGGCGCAGCGACGGGATGAGGTGGTGGGTGTGCAGCTCCGGGGTGCCCACTGCGGGGGGGGACACAGCCGGCCGGTGAGCCCGCGCCCCGGCGCCGACGGGCCCCGCGCGCCCCGGCCCCGGCCTCACCGCAGCGCAGCTGGCTCTCCTGCGTGCTGCGGAGGGGCGCGGCGTGGACGTGCCGGGGGTAGACGCACACCGTCTTGTCCGAGATCTGCGCCGAGCGGTTCCGGGCCCAGGGCAGCACCCAGCGCAGGTTGCAGTCGCACGTCAGGTACTCGGTGGCGAAGTCGCTGCAAGGGCTGGCGTCACGGGGCGCAGCCACCTCCCGGYGTGGCCGACCCTGAGACCCTCGCTCAGAACCTCCCGGCACCGGGCGCATTGGGGGGCTGGGGCCTCGGGGGGCTCCGCGGGGATGGGTGCTGCAGCTGGAGGGCAGCGAAGCGGTGGGTGCACGCAGCGCGCCGGGAGGAGGGGATGCACCTTCGCACCCGACGTCTGCAGCCCAGGGGCGAGCGTGCATTTGGGGAGGGGGATGGATGCCTCGGCACGGGCTACATACTCACACGACTTTCAGAGAGGGGAGTTCGTCAAAGACGCCTGGCTGGAGGCTGGAGAAAATGTTCCCTGACATGTTCCTGCGAGACAGCAAAGAAAGGAGGTGTGGAGGGGCCCGAGGAGCAGCTGGGAGAGGTAACGCACCTCCGAAAATCCAGGCCCTCCGCCGTGCCTGGGGGGCCCCAGCATCACCCATCGCTTACAGCCAGGACACGGCTCAGCCCCTCAGCCTGGCCACCGAGGGGACCCCAGGAGTCCCGGCCCCGACGTGCCCCACTTATGCCCATTGCACAGATGCAGAGGCCGTGGTGGCCTTCGGCTCGCGCAGAGCAGCTGGGCACGTCTTAGCGGCCACGGAGGAGCTCTGCTGTGGCGAAGGGCCCCGGCCTGTCCTGCACGCAGGCTCCTGCGTGGGCACGCGGCGCGGTGACGGCGGGGAAGCTGCGGGAATGGCCCTGGCGTGCACGGCCGCCCGCGCTGGGCGCAGAGACACCCTGGGTGGCCCCAGAAAGCTCATCTCCCAGCCCGCACGTGGCTACTTACAGCCGGAGGAGGTTGGAGAGCCCCTGGAAGACGCTGGCGCTCAGGCAGCCGATGCGGTTGTTGGAGAGGTCCCTGCGAAGGAAGCAGAGGGGCCGTCGGCGCGGGGGACGCCACCGCCGTGGCCCCGGGCGCGCCGCGCGGTGCTGCCCTGCCACTTACAGCCGCTTCAGTTCGGGGAGGCCGAGGAAGGCGCCCGGCTGCACCGTGCTGATGAGGTTGTTCTTCAGGTCCCTGCAGGGAGACAGACACACAAACGGTGAGCGTGCAGAGCCAGGAAGCCCGGTCCCAGCAAAAAAGGTTTTCCGCCGCATCCCCAGGAGCTGCGGCACAGCGGGGGAGCAGGCAGGAGCGGGCCCCGATCCCCCAGCCTGAGGCGCGAGGGCTCCCGTGGGGGTCCCCAGGCACTCGGGGCACCCCGGGCACGCGGAGCCGCCCGCTGCCCTGCCAGGGCTCCTGTCCCTCCCCGCCAGCGCTGCACAACGCCGGGTGGGAACCTCGTTAGCGGCTTTCCGTCCCGTTTCCCTCTCATGATCTCCCCACAGGGAAGCAGGGAAGGCACTAGGCTCCTTGCTGGTGGTGGGGACACGGCAGGGACACCGGCCCCTCCGCGCGCTCCCGAGCTGCAGGCAGCCTCGCACGCCTGTCCCCCGTGTCCCTCCGCTCTGCCGGCGTTGCACCGCGGCCCCAGCCGGGCAAGGCCTGCGGGAGCCGGCACGAGCTCAGTGCAACCGCCGTGGCACAAAGCTCCCGCCGTGGGCAAAGTTGTTTCTGGAGCAGCCTTATCCACACCGGGCTATCGCGCGGCCGTGCGATAAGAGCGCGCTGTAATTGTCAGCGCGGCCGCAGAAGGGCTTTGCTCGCGGCGCGGCCCGGAGGAAACGCGTTTGGCTTATTAGCTCGATTGGGGCACATATCTAATCAGAGGCATGCGAGGCATGCGTCGGGGGCGGAGGCGGCTCCGGCCGCGGCCACGAGAGCGGCGCAGGCGAACGGCGGCGCCCGGCCCCGGGCTCGGCGCTGGGGAGCGCCCGCTGCTCCCCGCAGAACTGGCAGGGCTGCTCCACTTGCTAATCACCAGCATTTACTGAGAGAGGAAATGCAAAACACATGGAAATGTCCATGTTTATTTATAGCAGTTTCCATGGAGCACAGCGCCCGATCATCCGGCGCTCCGCACACAACCCCAGAGACGCCCAGCGAGGCGAAGCCCCACGACCGAGGTGCCGCGGCCCGGCCTGGCCCGGCCCGGCCTGTGCGACCTTCCTTTTGCACCAGATCTCAGCCCAGCTCTAGCAACCGATGCTACGCCTTGCTTATTCCAGAGGCAGCAATGATCTCAGTCCCTAAAATCACTGGACGGGGTCCTTGGAAGGGTGCAGGGGAGGAGAGGAGCGGTGCAAACCCTTCCCAGCAGAATGTCGTGTCGCTCCCCCCCCCGCAAACTGCAAACTCGCTTTCAAGAAACCAGCAGACTAAAACTCATGCAAACGGCTCGCTTGGGCCCCCGAGCTGTCCTGAACGACGCGGTGTGAGGGGCTCAGCTGGGTGCCTTGCCCGGGGTGACTCCGCATGCCGCCAGCCTCCGCGCCTCGCTGCGGCGGCAGGTCCGGCCCGGCCGAGCCCGGGAGCAGCCGGCCGGAGCGGGGAGAGGCGGCGCTTGCCGTGAACGCTGTCGCAGGCGGCTGCACGTTGCATTTGTGGTGCAGCGCCTCTGCACGCACATCCCGCCCCGCCGAGCAGCTGGGCCCTGCGGCACGCGGGGCAGAGCTGCCTTCCCGGCCTGGGGCTTTCCCCTCGCCGCAGTTCCCTGATCCTAGGATTGTCCCCGGCTTTACTCTCATCTGCAAGGGAGCCGCCGCCGGGGAGCAGCTCCGAGGCTGTGGGGCGACGGCGGCCCTGGGCAGCCCGGCGGCACCCCGGCCTCGCCAGGGACCCCACCTCCTCCTACGGGCGTCCGCGCGCCGCGAGGGCCGGTTCGAAATTCGGAGTATGAAAACGCGCCGTGACGCATTGCCGGGTGACCTCATCCCAGGCCAGGCCCCGCTCGGCCAACACAAACAACTCGACCCATGTTTGCTTTCCCGGACTCGCAAGCGGAGGAAGTCGGAGTCGAGCGGGTTGGCTTCACGGGACAAACGTTAACCCTTGGCTGACCGCCGCGATGTCCCCGGGATGCTCCCGCCTCAGAGCCGGCTTCGCTCCGCAGCCCGCCCGGTTCTTTCCCTAGCGGCTGCCGATACCTGCTGCCTTGGCTCTGCAGACACCTMGCGCTCCGCTGCTAACGGGCTCCGTCTGGCATCCGGCACGGCAGCACGCGCCCAGCCCAGGCGGGACACCCGCGCTGCCGGAGACACGGCGCGACCCCCGGCTGAGCCGAGCCCCTTCCCTGGCCCCGGGGGAACCATCCGGCAGGAGGGATGGCACGGTGTCACCAGGCCTGACCTGCCCACGTGCGGCACAGCCCTTGGCGGGACACGGCTCTCCGCACCCAGGGCCGGTGCAGGCGCTGGGCCCTGCCGGCACGCTGAGCTGCGGGGGAGCAGGGCTTGTCCCGGGGCGTCCCCCAGCGCGGCCTCACCCCTGGCACCGCTCCGTGTGGCTCTGCCTTTTCCAGCACCTCTCAAAGACTCCCCCAGTACAGCGGCAGAGCGCGGGCAGCTCCCTCCCGAGGCAGGGAAGGGGCTGGAGAGGAGCCGCCCCTTGGCCAGCAGAGCCCTGCTTGGAGCCCAGCTGGCTCCAGCACACGCTCTGCGCTGCGTCCGCCAGCTCCGGCACACAGCCCCCACATCCAGCGGGCTCTGGCATGGATGTCCCACATCCAGTGGCCTCCAGCACACGTGCCCCATGCCCAGCCAGCCCTGGCACCCACGCCTTGCACCCAGCCAGCTCCCGCGTGACGCCTCATCCAGCTGGCTTCAGCTCGCCCTGCATCTGCCCAGTCCCAGCGTGCGCATCCCACATGCGGCCAGCTCCAGCATGCGTGCACTGAGTCTGGAGCTCCAGCACGCACAGATCCAGGCGGGCAGCTCCAGCACGCACAGGCCAAGTCCATCCGGCTCCAGCGCACACCCCGAGCCAGGCCGGCGCACAGGGCCGCGCGCGGGGCCCAGGTGAGCGGCGGTGCTGAAGGAACAGCTCCGCACACCTGAGACACCGCCGCCGCCGCCTGTGCGGCACCCGCTGCAACACCCGCACGGCACCCGCCGAGACACCCGCACGGCACCCGCCAGGACACCCGCACGGCACTTACAAAGCCACCCACCGCGCTCAGGGCTGGCTGGACACCGGCCGCACAAGCGCCGGCCGTCGGCGCTGCGGGAACCACCGCTGCAAGCCAGGCGCTCGCAGCCCAGCGCCCGCCGAGCCGGCCCGGAGCTCTGCAGCCTGCAGCCGGCCGCGGGGCAGCGCACGGAGGCACGAGGCGCCCCGGGAGGAGCGTGGCGCGAGGCTCGGCGAGGGGATGCGCAGACCCTGCCCCGCACCCCAGGGACTGCTACCAGCTGACRCTTTCCAGGACAGGCCAGCAGCACCCCTGCCCGGCCGGGATCCGCTCGCTGCACTCGATCTGGGCAACCCCCTTGCAAACCAGGCAGCACCGCAGCGCGCTCGCACCCCGCGCTCGCGCTCCCTCGGGAGAGTCACTTGGAGAAGCACCAAAGACTTCCACAGCCAGAACATAAACAGCAAGGGAGAACAGAAACGCAGGCCCGTGGGCCCTGCCGGGGTCGGCCGGAGGTCCCCAGGGACACCCGGACACAGAGCCAGCGCTCTGCCAGCAGCGCAGCCACCGCGGGCCGCAGCAGAGGGGGACACCGGTCCCCAAACTCGTCCTTCCCGCAGGCACCGGGAAGCACCCCTGCCCCGGCCAGCCACCGCGGAGCGGGAGGCGTGGGGACCGCGGAGGGATGGCGCTCGCAGGGCGGCCCGGTGCGACCCGAGCGCCGGGGAACATTCCTCGCTCGGTCGCTTCCTCCGCCGCTGGCCGGGGGCCCGGGGCTGCTGCTGATTTATGATAAGGCTCTTCTCCCCGCACCGCTTTTGTTTGGCTTAGCGCTTCCTGCGGTCCCGAGCCCTTTCCTCCCCCCGGCCCGGCCGCGCTGATGCTCTGCAGACACGAGAGCCGCGAGGCACCGCGTGCGCTCGGGGACCCCCCGGATGGGGCTCTGCACACAGGGCAGGGGCGCCCACAGAGCCACCCGGCCTGGTCCGACGCACGGACGGACAGACGGACGGGCTGAGCGCTCGGCCCCGCGGGAAACCCGCCCGGGGCGCTTCGCTCCRCTTGCTCCCAGCGCTCGGACGGTGTCAAACAGAGAAGCCGGTTCATATTTTTCCTCCCCTGCCTGCCGTATTTGTGCAGCACATCAGTTCCTGCAAGAGGATTTCTTGGACCTTCCTGGCGCTTTCATGTAAGGAAAGTTAACAGCCGCTTTCAGCCGGGCGCACCACCAGCCGGTGTTTACAGAGTATGGGATTGATTTACTATGAAAGCTACTTTTCTCCCGGGCTCTGGGCAACTTTTACACGAGAGCCTTTCAGCGCGGCAGCGAGCAAACGTGGTTCCCCTCCTCGGCAGCTGCCCACCTCTCTTCCTCTCCAGCTTTCCGCTCGGGGGCCCACAATAACCATGGCCGGCTGCCRCAACCCCCGGCTCGGCCTGCATTTCTTAGGAGCGTTGCAGAAAGCAGCAGACCCGGCCTCAGAGCCCTCGCCCGGCTCCTTCCCCGCGCACGTGGCTGCACGACCAGCCTGGAGTCCTGAACCGAGCCCTGCCAGCTCCTTTCCCCGGCTCCTGCCCCTCGGGTCTCGTCGCGGCACATCTGGCAAGCGTCAGCCCACGGCAGGGACAGGTTCGGTGCAAAAGCGCGCCGCCCCGGTGCTTAACCTCTCCCCRCACGCTCCAGCCCTGTCCTGCCGTCGGCTCTCCGCTTCAGCAGCCCGGGACAGGAYGCAAAACCTCCTGGGGAGTTTGGTTTCGTTGCACACAACTGGGCTCCAGCCAGGACCCCGGCACGTCTCCACTGCGACGGGACGGGAACCCCGGCCCCACGCGGGTGGGCGGCTGCGGGTTCAGGTGCTCGGTGAAGCACCGCGTGGGGGAAAGGACCTTTCCCGGCTGAGCCGCTCCTAATGAGAGCGGCCGGCCGGGGCTGCATACCAGCCTGCTCAGACTCATTAACCTCATTACGCCGCTACAAATCAGCAGAGATGCCAAGCCGCGGCCCCGAGGAGCGATGTCCGCAGGGGCACCCGCGGCACGCCGCGGAGGCGGCCGGCGGCCCAGGGCCCGGTCCGGCGCGAGGGGCCGAGCGTTGGCGGTGCACGTCGGCCCCTTTGCACCCATCGCGCTCCGGGGCGGCCGGAGGGGCTCTGCAGGGCCGGACTCACAGCGCCCGCGGCCACGCGCCCGTGCCGGCCCCCAGGACGAGACCCGAAGGGCAACGGGTGCCAGTGGGACCCTGGGAGCTCCCCGAGGAGCGCGGTCCCCCGCCTGCCCGCCCGAGGGGCACAGCCCGCGGCGGCCGTGCCGGGGCTCCAACCGAGCCGGTGAAAACAATTACGGCTGCTGCCGGGTGCAATTAGGTCGGGAGCGGGGGCCGGGGCAGCGGGGGCTGGCACTGGCCCCAACACGCGCCCCCAACCCCACCGACAGCCCCAGCCCCGCGCGGGAGCACTGCCTCACCGGGGTTGATGCCACGCTCGCACACGGCGCTCGGGGCGGCTCCTTGCTCAGCACAACCAGGACAACGAGACTTTAAGGAGGTTTTCAGCACCCCGGGTCCAGCCCAATGAAACCAGCGGTTTCGGCTCCGGGTCGAAGGGAGCAGGAGGGAACGGACGAGCGGGACGGGGACGTCGGGCTCCGCCGCATCCCTGCCCCGCGTGGCTGCGTGCCCAGCGCCGCTCTTGCTGCCACATCCCAGGCTGCTCCCTGCCCGCGCGCACTCGTTAATCCCCCCGTTAATGAGAGCTCAGTGCCAGGAGGGAGGGAGGGGGTGACCCCACGCTTTAAGCAGCAGCGGGGGAGGAGGGCTGGACTATTTGGGACTGAAGGAACTGAGGCAGAATAGCTCAGGTCCCCAAGACTGACTGCTTCGGATTAACCCCTAGAGTCCCCTGAGGATTAACATGGTTTGGAAACCCCAAACTAGCCCCAATACTCTGCACTGGGCGTTTCATGCCCTGCAGTGCTTGCACCCCAACCCAATGCCCTGCACCCCAATGCARCGCCCTGCAGCGGGCCCCGTGCACCCCAACGCCCTGCACCGGACCCGGGCATCCCGCGGCGCCGGCACTCGCCTGCCTCACGCTCCCCAGGGCGCCGCGCCGCAGCCCCGGCGGAGCAGCTGGGCTCTGCTGTTGGCCTGGGCAGGTGCAGGCCCTGTAACTCGAACAAGATCCACATTAATAAATGCTTCCTTGTTCGGGCTAATGAAATCCAGGCCTGTGCTAGTCCTGCTCCCCGGGGGGAGCAACTGCGACCCCCCTGCGCGCCCCCCGGGCCTGCTGGGGCCGTGCACCGTCTCCTCGGCCGGGCCGTAACGGCCGAGCGCGGCGGTGCGGCCGCGGAGCGGCACGGGGAGCTCTCGCCTCCGCGCCCGCAGCTCCCCGGGGCCGGCTCCGGGCTGCTTCCCTGCGAGGCAACAGCAGCCCGGGAGCCGGCCCTGCGGCAGGAGCCTCCCCTCGCCGCAGCCCCCTCCGCCCGGCACAGGCCGCGCTTCCAGCCCCGCTCCGCTCAGGAATGCGTGAGACCCTCCGAAGGGCCGTGCCGGGGAACAAAACGCCCTCAGTGCGCCRGTCCCCTCTCCTGCATACCTACAGATCAAATCCATATGGGGGCCATAAATCTCCCCTTATTAAAGCTCCCACCATAGAGATGCCTTTCATGGAGAGATAAGAAAGTTGACTTTGTTCGGGGGGACAATGTCGCTTTTCATATCGGCCCCCACGGAGCGGAGCCCCCCGCGGACGCTTCCAGCCCRACGCGGCTCCCGGAGCTGCCGCTGCTCCCGGGGTCCCCGGGACGCCCGGCCTCCCCCTCGCCCCACGGCCGGGCCGAGTCGGTGCCGCGAGCACCCTTTCACGCAGCGATGCTCCGGCACTGCTGGTGGTGAGCGGCACGGCCCAGCACCCTGGGTGCCGGTGCCCCCGCCCCGCGGGAACACCCCAGCAGCGTTCCCGGCGACTTCGGGAGCCCCGGTCCGGGGAGCCGGCCTGTGGCGAGCACCCACCGCCCCGCCACGCCGCCGGTGCAGGCACCGGGCAAGCGAGCGGGGCGCTCGGGCCGCGTTTCTGCATGCCCCGCGGACGCCCAGCCCGCGCGCCTCCCGCGCTAACATCTGCCAGATGTTCCCTGACACGCCATGCCAGCCAGCGCTGCAGAGTCTTAAGTGCAATAAACACTTTCCACCATATTTATAGACGAGATTAGAGACCAGCAACAAAAAAACAATCAATTCGAGCGTATCTCGAGCGCCACGTGAACGGGATGAGGCTCCGCCGGCCCCGCTACGAGCACGCCGGCAGGTCTGGCGACGGACGCGGCACCGTGGGCTGGACGGACTCCGCTCTAGCCCCCCGCGCGGCAGCAACCTGCCCCTCCGCAGCTTTCCCGGCCCCCCCGCGACGGCCCCAGCCCCGCGGCGGCCCGACGGGCACTCACAGCTTCTCCAGCGCCCGCAGTCCGAAGAAAGAGCCATTCTTCAGCACCGTGATCTTGTTGTTGCTCAAGAGCCTGCGGGGGAAGACAGCGAGGGGAGGGGAGAGAGGGAAAGCGCCGTTAGTCGACCTGCGACGGACCAGCGGTTTGCACCCGAACGGGGCCCGYGGGGTGCAGGGGGAGGCGAGGAAGGAGGCCGGGTGGCCGGCACCCGTTTCGGGCTGCCCCGGGAAGCCCACGTGCATCGGGGTGCAGGGCCGCCCCAGCCCCCCCTCATCCCAAAGCAAACGGCCCCCCGGGGCAAGGGGCGCGGGAGGGAGGCCCCGGGCGCCCCCCAATTCAGCTCGCAGCTCGTCAAAGCGCTTGAAGGGCGACGAGCGCGTCCAGACGCCGGCTTTGGCGGAGGGAGGGCCACCGCTCGCCCRCCGGGCTTGCAGCGGCTGCGGCGCGGGGTCCCACGGGAGCACGGCGGTGGCTCCCGAGGCCCTTCGAGCCGGAGGCTCCCGCCAGCCCTGGCACCCCGAGCCTCGCCAGGAGCAAAGGASAACTGCTGGAAGCAGAGAGCAGCGCGTTCAGAAAAGGGATGACAGGGGACACCTTTCCCCCCAGGAATTTGGGGTGGAGCGGGACCGGGGGGACCCTCCGCATGGCCGGGGCTCGGGTGCATGCCGGCTACCGCCCTGCCGCGAACGCGATTGCGGCACGAAGGGAAAACGTGCGCCAGCCCGGCCCGGAGCGGCACCCTGGAAACCCGGCCGCAGGGGCGAGAGGAGGGGAAAAAAGGGCCCATTGACGGCCCCAGCGGGGCTGTTTACACAGCGGCTGTTTCTGCCGCCGGGCTGAATGGCGGCTGTGTGCACTGGCGGCCGGGACGGGCCCCAGGCCGCGGCCGTCCCCCGCCGAAACCCCGACGCACGGGCAGATGTCTGCAGGCCCTGTTTGGGTTTCTCCGGCCCATTTGCTGCGCCGAGCCCCGCGGAAAACCCTGCRGGGAGCTGGGGGGACGCGTGGGAGAGGCGCCCGGGGGCTGGCGGCCGGCGCGTCCCCGTACCCGCTCCCCGCGAGCGCGGCCCCTGCCCTCCGGCGGCAATTAGCGGGCGGCTGGCCGCAGCCGTGTCCTGTGCTAATGAGGGGCCGGCACCGGGCACTGCCGCGTCCGCGGGGCCCTTCGCGAGAGAGAGGAAATGGCCGGCAACCCCGCGAGCCCTCAAATTGCTTCCGCGCGTCGGCGGCGGGAGGAACCGCTCCCGGCCCCGTGCCATGGGCGCAGCTCTCTGCAGGGTGCCTGCGCCCGGGGGGGGCCCCGCGCCGGCGC
>NW_020448497.1:988050-990748 GCF_003343035.1 Apteryx rowi | reverse complement strand
GGCTGCAGCGCGCCCAGGCGGCCCCGGGGCGCGCGGGGGTGTTCGCTTTGTTCTTCAAGACCCCTGGGACCATCCCTGCCTCTGCCATAAAAATAAAAATCCCCTCCTTAAAAGGCAAGGATCTCGCTGTCCAAGATGAAATCAGCATCCTGTGTGATCTGCAGCCAGGCTCCAGGGCGAGGAATCCAAGTGCCGATGGCCTGGAAAATAGATGTGGGATGCCCTTCCCTCCCCGCCCCGTCCCGCACGGCTACCCGCGAGCGCTGCAGGCGGTGGGGGGGGAAGCGGCTTCCCGGCACCCTCGGGGACCTCGAGCGCCTTTCCCTGCCCGCGGCACGCTCGGACGATGGTGCAACAGCCCCAGCCGTGGCTGGGGAGCCAGGCCGGGTCACCGCCGAGCCCGGCAGTGCCCGCAAGGCGCAGAGAAAGAGCCACCGYGGCCGAGCACGGCCGGGACCCCCCGCACGGGGCCAGGCAGGGCAGCCTTGCTCAGCGGAGGGGCCTGCGATCGGCGGCACGCTGCAAAACACCCCGAAGTCCCCGCGGGCTCGCGAGGCGTTTTCGGCGAGGCCGGGAGCGAGCGCAGCCCCGCGCAGGGCACCGCGAAGCGCCGCTGCCTGCCGCGGCCCCRGGGAACGGCCTGGCCCCGCGCTGGGCTTCCCCCGGCACAAAATAAATCCGCCGGGGCCTGTTTATGAGGGCAAAGAGTCAAGTAGCAAAAGACTCCAGATAACAGGCCCGATGAGTAATGGCCGGGATGTCTGCGCGCGGCGCGGAGGTCGCCCCGGCCGGGCTGTGCAGCGCCCRGCGCTGGGGGCACTCGCTCGCGGCCCGCATAAAACACCGCAGCTTCCCCGAACGTCCGCTGCTCCGGGCCGGGCTTCCACGAAACCAGCACGCTTYGGCTCATTAGTGCAGAAGGGAAACCGTTAAAAAAAGCCCCCTGCCCCTCCCCGAAAACCGGTGGTTCAAAAAGCAGGCGAGAGCAATACCCGGCCTCTGTGATGGAAAAGCAGCCCGCCGGGGCYGCGGGAGGAGGGTGCCGGGAAACCCTCCCCTTCCGCTGGCCCTCCTCGGGGACGCAGGGCTCGGCTTCCATTACGGCTCGATTGGAGAGCTAATTATGTTTCTGCTTAGCATATTGTTTTTGCTTTGTTAAGAAATCCTCGACCAAAATGAATATTTGGCATGTGAACGCAATAATTATAATAACGACTTGATTGAAAGTTTTCTTCCTGAGAAATATTTTCCAGATAGAAATCCTAGCTCTCCTCTTCCCCCCTCCTAGAGAAGCCAGCCAGATTGTTCTTCCCCATTAAAACTGACAGTTTTCAAACACAGTTTTGTTTAGTTTTCACTATTTTTATGGATATTATGTTCTGAAACAGGCTTTGTTTTTTCAGCCAGTTCCCATCAGTCTTCGCCTGACTCTCTGGCCCTGCACGGTAGCAGGCGATGCCGCAGCACGCGGGTCTCTGGCATGACGCAGTTAAAACAGATCAACCAAAAAGCCCCAAAACGCGAGGGAGCAAGTCCGGCCTCCGCCTCTCCCGCCCCATGTCGCTCTCGCACGAGCCCCTGGCCGGCGGGTCCGGGGCGCAGACGGCGTCCGAAGAGAGGCACGAGCGAAGCTTTCGAGCAGGTCTCAAACCAGAAGGGCCTTCGAGGCGGCTCCCAGGGAGCCACTCTTGCTGTGTCCGGGGACACCGGGGCGAGGGCTATTTCCAGGTTTCCGCCTCTGTCCATCTGCAGGACGCAGGGAGCCAAGGATGCTCATGGGTTTGCGTGGCCGGAGGAAACTCCCCTTCTTATTCCGYGGCACAGGGAGGGGAGGGACACGAAGAGGGCAACACGCGCAGATAACCCGGGAGAGACGTTTGCGCTGGCGGCAGCTCCCCGGGACTCGCGCAACCCTTTGGAAACCGGGCGTTTAGGCAACCGGCTTGGCACTGCCCGGAGGGGTGTCCCAGCACCCTCCRTCCCACGCGATCCCCAAACTGCGGCACGTGTGTCCGTGCAGCCCAGGATGCGCTATCCACTGCCTGATCCTCCCACGGCGGCGGCATGGCACGGGCTGCTCGGACCGACGCTGGCCAAAATGCTCCCTCCGGCTCGGCCGCGGGCTCGGGAGCGCGCCGGCGCAGGGGGAGAGCGGCAGGGAGCGAGGCAGCAGCCCGGCCGCCGTGGGCGGAGGCGACGGGACACGGTGCCCCACGCGGCCCAGCTGGCTGCATCTGGCCCCGGCGGAGCCRTGCGCGGAGCTTGGCAGGCCATGAAAGCACGGCTCTCCTCCTCGAGAGCAGCGGCTCGGCTTTGCTTTGGCTCCGGCCCAGGCAGCGACCCTTCTCCTCCGAGCGGGGAGCGCGGGAAGCCACCAAGGCGAGAGGCGTCCTCGGACACTCGGGCCGGAGCAGCCCCGAGCGAGAGCGGTGCACGGGGCCGGGCGCCCCGCGCACGCCGGGAGAGGCACGAGCGAACGGCGGCCCGAGYGCCGCCTGCAGCCGCGTGCCCTCTTTGCGCCGGGTCTCCCACCCTGCGCCGCTGCCTCGGGCGCAGGCAGCTCCCGGGGCACCGCAACGGCGCCTTCGGCTTGGCGGCCTGCAAACGCGACCCATAAAAATGCCACCGCGGTGACACAATTCAGCGTTCAGCCGCGTGGGCGGGAGGGATCCCCAGCGCGTCCCCCCCCCCCCCCCCC
>NW_020448497.1:981217-988020 GCF_003343035.1 Apteryx rowi | reverse complement strand
AGAACAGCGCCCTGCCAAGCGAGGCAATAATCGCCTAATTGAGCGATGGCTGGAAAAGTCTCTCCGGACAATGCGGGATTAAGAATTAAAGCACCGAGTCAAATGGAAATAACTGGCAGAGCCTTGGTGGCAGGTGGGCACGGGGAGGGGGAACGGCCAGGTCGCTGGAGGGAACCGCACGCTGCAGCAGACGCCAGAGCAACCCCGTGTCTCGGGAGAGACGTGGCCTTTCCGGAGGGTTTTACATCCTCTCTCCTCCCCTCGGACACCAAACTGGCTGCGTCAGAAATCYCCCGCGCTGGGCCGCCTTGAGGCTCGAAGCGAGGACTGCCCGTCCGGGGTGCCAAGTCCCCGCGAGGCTGCTGCACAGCATCAGCGCCGACAGCGAGATAGAGAGATCTCTTTTTTCATCTCAAAAGAGGAGCCAAAAGTGAAAAACAAGATTGTTTTTTCAAGCGTGCTGGAATCCACTTGGATAAATAATGGCTCCAGAAAYGGGGCTGCTAAAACAATAAACTTCCTATGTACCCAACCAAAAAAGGAGGCAGCGAGATGCAAGCTCCCCTCGGCCGGCTCGGCCGGCGGGGCCGGGACGTGCAGCAGAAAGGAAACTGCAAGCAGCGCGGAGGTTAATAACGGGGGTGACGGGTGGTGGGGGCGGGGAGGCCAGCCATGCTTTGCTCTCAAAGCGCATTAATTTGAAGCATATGCTCCGAGCAGATACGGCGGAGGCTGTGCCCTGAGCAGAGCTCAGCGCTTTGCAAGGGATTTGGGGAAGAAACGGGGGGGGGCCCTTGGGGCTGGCGAGAGGTGCTAAATCCCGAGGCACCGGGGGACGGCTCTGGAGCCCGCGGAGAGGCGAATGGCGGCAGCCGCGGGCAGAAAAGCCCAGGCGCCGGGTCTGCCGCCGTGGGCAGGGTCTGCCGCCGGCTCGCATCCGCGAGGGGACGATCCGGGGGGTCCTGCCCGGGCCGGAGGCAGCGCAGGCGGCCGGGCGGCCTCCCCTCGCCAGCCTCCTCCCGGCTTTGTCCGTGGGCGCTCGGGGCTCTTCCCTTCCCCGCGACGTGCCCAGGGCGTTGCCTCGAGGCTCACGTCACACCGGGCTATTTCGGATGGTGAAAATTATTGTTCCAACCCTCGGCTTTTGTTAGCACAGGAAAAATAAGCCCCAGAGAGAGTGTGAAACGTCCAGAGTCGGAGCGGCGTAAGCAAGGACAACCGTCGGGTTGAGCGGGACGGGGGAGGAAGGACTCCCCAGGCCGGCGAGAGCCTGCAATCAGCATCCCAAAATAGCCCGGGGCGCATTCGCGAGGGGCGGCTTTCTAAAACCATCGCTGCTCRCAGCAGTGGAAGCGTTTGCGCCTCTGGAATTCGTGTTTTCAAGCCCTCTCCACAAATGCCACAAGCCTCGTTCTTTTCTTTTTTTTTTTTCTCCTCTCTCTCCAAGTGAATGGAGGCTTCAGCAGACGCTCCTGATCACGCCGGGAGCCGCCCCGCTCGGAGGCGGGATGCTCCGATGCAGTGGGGAGCGTGCACACTGCAGCACTGTGCTGTGCCGGCGGGACCCCGGAGGCTCCCGGGGACCAGGGGTCCCCTGCGACGGCCCCGGCCCCTTCCACGGCCTCGGACGGCTCGTTCCTCCTCTGTCACCCAGCCCCAGCTGGCGAGGCCGACCGAGCCCACAGCCTGTATCCGGCGCCGGCACATCCCTGCTCCATCCTTCCTGTGCACGGCCAAGGGGCTCGGCTAGGGAGCCCCGGTGCTCCCCGCGCGGAGGAGACGGGAGGCGCTCGGCAAAGCCTGCTCGGAGAGGCCGGCCTGCGCGGGTGCTGCRGGGCGTCGCTCCGGGGGGGGGACGGGGCTGTGCAGCCAAGCGAGAGCTGCCCAAGGAGAGGCGCTGCGGAGAGGCCCGGACGTCCTCTCCCCCCCGCCGCCTCCGCGCCGGCCGCCTGGGACTGCAGGCGACCCCCTCGCCCCAGGCCGGCCGGCTCCGCTGTTTTTTCGAGGCGGGCAACAAAGGGGTTTGGGGGAGAGAAAACAAACCTGCCGAAACTGCAGCCCAATAAATAACAAATAAAAAGCCGAAGAAGGTTTCAGAAAGAAACCATCTGCAGGGCCCGGGATAAACAGGCCTCGGAGAGGGGAGTTCAAGTAGAACTGGAAATTGGTCATAAGTCAAAACCCTCTATTCCCTGCAGACAATCTGTAATTTCAGTGCAATCAAGCTGTGCACATAAATGAGGCCTGCTCTAGGATTCCACATCTGGAAGAGGTTTGGGCTCCTGCCTGTGTGACAGCAGGGCTGGCCATGGCCTAACGCGGCTATCTGGGTCTTGTTAGGGATACAGTACTTTTTCCATTAGGCTATTAGCACAGAGGTCATCGGAGGGGGAGGGAATTAAAGCCTTGTTAATACACCTCTGAAGGGTCCCGTCACCTCGCGGCGGCTTTGGAGGGGCGTCCCCGCACGGCGGGCGCAGCTGCGCGGCGCTTTGCACGGAGCAGCAGGAGAGGGTCGTCGGACTCGTCCCCCAAACGGGCCACCGACCCCACGGGCCGCTCGTCAGAAAGGAGCTCCGGGCCCATCTGTTATGGTTCACGTCCCCTCTTCCTCCCCGTGTTGAGCTGGATGCAAACAACGATTAATCTCGACCCGACTCGAAGTACAAAGCGCGGCGGCTGTCAGAGAGCACACGTGTGCATCTCGCAACGTCTGCTCGGATTGCGCCGGGATATTGTGCCCATGTGACCAATATCCCCCCCGCTAAACCACACGCGCTTTCCTTCAGCGTTTGCGCATGCTCTTTTACGGCGCTGGAGCAAAGCATCGGCTCCGTGATGGAGAAAGTGCTTTTTCACTACATAAAGCACGTTAGATCCACCCAGGCCAGTACTGCACCGTGCCTGCGGGCACCTGATCACCCCCGAGCAACGGGAGGTTCCTGGGAAAGACCAAAGACCCGTGGGACGTTGCTGGGACTGCTGTGGGTATCCAGGGCTTGGTCCCACCATGAGCCGATGCCCCATCTCCTTGCCTCCGTGCCGAGCGCCCTGCAGGACCAAGCGCCYGTGGAGGCACACCGCTCTCACGGCTCAGCGAGCTCCAGCGTCRCGGCCCCGTGGGTCATGCCCGCAGCCAGGAAAGAGCACGGCAGACAGTTCCCAGCACACAGCACCCCTGTTCCTGGAGCCGTGCAATCCTCCGCACATCAGGTCTGTTCTTCTGCCAAAGCCGCTTCCCCACATGGAGTTAATTTCTGCAGCTAAACATCTGCTGGCATTGCATTGGCTTCGGCTTTATCTCTCCGCGAAGCAGCAGTCCCCACGAGGGGCTGAGCGAAGAGAAAACGAGCCGCAGCTCTGCTCGGCAGAAGCCTCCCTACGAGAATCAGCCACGTACCAAGGTCACGGCAYGAGGCGGGAGCGCCGGGAAGCGGGTCCCCCATCCGCAGGGCTCAGTGCTTCCACCCACCGCTGCGTGCCAACGCCAAAGCACGGCAGCCAGTTTCAGTGGAGACGCTGCGGCCGCGCCTGAYGCTTGCTAGAGGACCAGTCCTCGTGCGGCCAGGGCCCGCCACGCGCAGGTGTCCCCTGTCCCATGGGGCGTCCCCGTCCCACGGCCTCCCCACGTCACCGTGGGGCAGCGAGTAGAGCGCCGCGGGCTGCGATGCCAACCAGCCTTCTCAGTCACGGGGGGTAAATAAGCAGCAGCTGCCGCTGAGACAGTCTTGGATTCCTCAGAGCAGCCCTAATAATTAAAGATAAATAAAGAAGTAAACCGAGAGTGTGGGAAAAAACTAGAAGAGAAAACGAGCAAGAGATGCACAACACAAGGACCTCCTGCTTCCACCAGAGCACATGGAGGCAGGGTCCGGGCGGCCGGCGCGCGTGGCCGGGCTGGGGAGCGAGCTCTCCCACGCCAGCGGCTGCTGGGAAGAGCCTCCTTCCTGCGCACAGAATTAGGGCTGCTCATTAGCGCTAATGCATTCCTGTTTCCAGGCCAGACCTGATGAAGACTGGAACCAGGCTCCGTTTTAAAGTGCCAAGCGCCRTTATTCTGCACAAAACGTACCACGAGTTTCCTGTGAAACCGAAGAGCGACTGATCTAGCGCTGACACAGAGCATCCCCAGGGAACGGCGCAGGAGCTCTGCTCGGACCCGCCTCGCCCGCGGGCACGCGACACGCGACTTTTCCCGGTGGGATGTTCCYGAGGCGCACGCAACCCTTGCCACGCGCCCGCGGGGCCCGGGCTCRCTGCCTCCGCCGGCGTCCGACTGCACCCCGGAGCCCAGCAGCCCCAGGAGATGCTCACAAACCCGGAGCCTCTGGTTTTGATTGTTCCATCTGGAAAAGGTTTAGAATAAATCATGTTTACTGCGAGAGAGCAGAGTCCAGGGTCACCACATATTTGTAGGTTTCTGCCTACGTCTGTAGGTTTCATGTCACGTTTTAGTGGTATCTTGTAATTCCCTAATGTTTGCTGCGCTGCAGCCCCATGGCTCCCCGGAGGAGCCGGCGCCAGCCCGCGAGCGTGGCGTGGACGGCTCCAAAATGCCCTTTTCCTCTTGGCCGAAACCTCCGCYGGGCACGGCTCGTCTCAGCCTTCCTGCCAGCGCTGTGCTAACAGCTAAGGCGCCGCGCAGCGCCGCGCTGAAGCCTCGGGGCCGGGCTCAGCCCTGCGGTTACGTTYGCTCGCACTGAAGAAAATGCAAGAGCAGGCAATTCATCCCATACTTCTCCCAAACATGAATTGACAAAGGAATCAAAGTCCCTGTGGGTATTTGGAACGGGCCGACGCATAAGGAAGGGCWGAAGGAAGAAGGAAATTAAGAGAAAACCCAGCCTGAGGAGAACATAACCGCAGAGAAGAGCTAGCGCATGCCTCAGCAGGGTCCCGGCATCCCACCATGGCGGTAAAGCCCAGGATGAACACCACCAATCCTGTTGTTTCAGGATGATTCACGCTTTTAACGTTACCCTTCCGCTTTAAAACGCACTCGTGGAGCCTGTGCATCGGAGACGTTTCGTGGACGCACTCAGCACACGCGACTACTCCCCCGAGGCGCCCAGCTGGGGACACCTTCACGGACACCCGATTTCCACAGGCGAACGTCACCCCCTCACCCGAGGGGGTGACGCCCCTTCGCGGTGCCTGGCCTTGCGCACACGGAACCAAAAACCTCTTTACAAACAGCCGAGAGCGCGCTGGCGTTGGGGGGGCTCTGGCGCGCGAGCAGAAACGCGGCCGAGGGGGCTCGAAGGCGCGYGAGCAGGCAGGAGCGCGGCGGGTCCAGCGCGCGCCAGCCCTTCCCTGACCCCCACCACAGCCCCTCGTGTTTCGCAGCCCCTCGCGTTTGCAGTGTTAAATAAAGCCTGGCCAAGGGTGAGGAGCAGGAGAGCGCGGCAGGGCACCAGCCCGCGGCCGCCGGGGCTCACGCGATGCTCCCRGCACGGGTGGTTGAGCAGAGCACAGCACAGCAGCCTTCGCGGGGTGAAAACGCGGGAGAGAGCGGCGTTTCCTCCAGCAGCCACACTGCCTCCCTGCCCTCCCAACCAGATTTTAATTCAAACATCTCTTCTGCAGTTATAAATAAATGCTGAAATCCGTTGCTACAGCGAGGAGGCACGCAGACGCCAGCGGCTGCTTAAACCCCAAGCCTTCCCCTGCACCGAGGGCTTTAGCAAGTCTTTGGGAAGAAAACGATAGCTTTAGATCCTTTTACAAAACCTAAACCCACACACTACTACTACAGATTTGTTTTCAATAAATATTTCCAGTAAAAGCAGTTCTTTCAAACAAAAACATCCTTCCCCAGCACTCAAAACACCAAGCGCTACAGAGGAAAGCATGGAAAAGGAGCCAGTTTCCTGGATTTTCAGTTCAGGTTCACGCTTCAAACTTAGGCTGCCATCAGAAGACCGGGARAACGTGATCCTTTACAGTTATTTCATATTAGCAAAACCCCATTGAGATACAATTTAAACAAAGTCACACAGAGCAGAAAAACACTTTTCCTCAGTGCAGACTCACTTCTTTAGTCCAGAAAGTCACGGTTTGGGCTAYGCTCCCGGGTGCTGCGGGATCAGGGCGCCGGGAGGCCGGGAGGCACGAGCGCGGGGGGCAGGAGGGGGCGAGGGGGACGCGGCGCACAGGGCCATCGGCTGAGCGCACGGCTGCACGCGAGACCGGGGGCTCCGGACGCCCGTGCCCCGCTCCCGCTCGCCCCGGAGAGGAGCCCCGAGGCCCTGGGGCTGCCCGGGGGACACGCACTCCCTGCCAAAGCGGGGCGCTTCGGGGGCTCTGCCCGCTGCAGGGGCGGAAGGCGAGGGGAGCTCTCCCACCGTCCGGTCCCCAGCAGCGCTGGCACCGCGGGCCCGAAATCCCACCAGCACGGGGCCAGGCGCAGGCAGGGGCCGGCGCTCCGGCGAGGGGCCCGCGGGTGCCCGGACCCCAGCCCGGACCCCCAGCCCCCTTCTCCGGGCGCGCTGCCCCGCTCCGCAGCCCCCCAGGCGCGGCGGGGAGCCGGGGGGGGGGGTCGCCGCGGCCAGGGCAGACCTGGGGCGCCCCGAGGGGAGGCGAGCGGCTCTGCCGGCTCCCCGCACCCCCGGCCGGGGAGCGGAGCCGGGGGAGCGATACCGAGGGGGGGGGAAGCGGTGCGCCGAGGCCGGGGAGGGGGCCGCCGAGCCGCGGCGGGACGCGGGCACAGCCGGGGGCTGCGGTACCGGGGGGCGGGGGGGCTGCAGAGCCGGGGCGAGCACCGGGACGCGGGGCCGAGGCGGAGAGCAACGGAGCCGGGGCGA
>NW_020448497.1:951602-979927 GCF_003343035.1 Apteryx rowi | reverse complement strand
AGCTAGAGCCCACACAGGTCTGTGCCGTACAGAGCTCAAGCCCTCTGCGGTCCTGAGCCCAGAGCCCTGCACCGATGCAGAGGGCCGGGAGCTGGAGGCCTGCACGGGCCAGAGCTCGATCCCTGCCYAGTCCTGGGYGCATGTGGTCCGTACAGACCACCTRTGGGCAACCCCGATGCAATGCACAGGGTGCCGTGTCGCGGGTGCACCCAGCCAGCTGGGCTGCAGCAGAGCGGATGGTCCCCCCTGCACCCTGCTCTGCCTGCCGGCACCGCGGCCCCCCTGCGCTGAAGTGATCCCCCCCCTCACACAAGCTGCCGCAGTTCACTCCATGGTCGCTCAGCTCCCCCTTGGCCTCCACACTGCAGTTAACACTCTTCCCTTGTTGCTTTTAAGTTTCTGTTTGCTTCAGTGGTTTTCACGCTAAGTTCAATATTGTTCTTCCTGCTCCCCCCTCCCATGTCCCCTCCACCTCTTGCGTTCCCCCAMGACCCTCTCTCCACCCTGGGCTCATCTCCTCCATGGACATGGCTCACYGCAGCTTCAAATCAAAAGGGATCAAAAGCACGCAATGAAGTCTTCAGGACCCCYGCGYCAGGGAGCAGAGGAAGAGGGTCACRGAAGGAAGACAAGAGACCGCTCTGGGAATGTGGTTTCTCTCCAGGATCAATAATTCCTGAAGGGAAAAAGAAATTTACTCCTTTCTCTAAATAAATAGATCTCGCTGTGGTGGTGGGCGTTGGAAAGAGGAGATAGATACTCATCAGCACACGCTCCCAAGGCGCTTCCACATGCGTTTTTGTTTTGGGAGCGTAAGCAGTCAAGGTTCCCGCATAGCTCATCAGCTGCTTACCCAGCGAGCAGCCTCGTTTTTCCAACTGGTCTGGATGTACATTCAGTCCCTGTCCAGGCGCTCCAGCAAGGCAGTGATGGGCAAGGACTCCTCTGCAGCCACTCACGCCCTTCCCAGCCTCTTTGCCCCTTGCAGGGCACCTTTGGGAGCAGCAGAACGCTAACGAGCCCCCACATCAGCCCCTTTACAAGGCGGGCGAAGAGGTCGGAGGGTGCTCTAAAGCTGCACGCAAGCAGAGAGGGCCCGAGCAGAGAGCGGGTCTCCAGGGCAGGTTCACTCCTCCCACTCCGAGTGCGCTGACCCCATGTTTTCACCAATATAGGAAACCTGCCTGTACAAGGACGAGCAGCCTTCCTCCTCCTCCTCTATGGGCACAGGGGCTTCCGCCTGAAGGAAATCACAGAAAAGACTTCAGCCTTTTTATCCAGCATCTTTAGCAGAGCATAAGCCAACCCCCAGCTATATCAGATTGGTATCAACTTGCTAGTAAAACTGAGAATCAGAGCGCACCCACACGTTCCCTCTTTTTTTTTTTCCGTTTCAGCAAGCAAAATTTCCACTACAGACATTACTCTTCAGYGCTCAGTGCTGCAGGATGCCGATCCCAGATCCTGCAACTGAAACTGGAAGAGCAACAGGAAACTGCTTATGCCCAGTATCCGGCCTGAGCGACCCGCAGAGTGTGTGCCGAGTACTGGCTATGACAATTGGGAGAAAAGGGGTCTCTCTTTCCCTCCCAAAACCACAAGGGTGAGTTTTGCCTCCCCCTTAAAACACCACAGAAAGCAAGGGTGCTCTTCCTTCCTTCTTCAGCAAAGGTAAACCACAGTCTGAAGACCACTCCACTCCCAAGGCATCCCCCTACCAATGGAGGGAAGAAATTGCTCGTCTGAAGTGATTTAAGACRACAGGCACTCACATATACCAAACCCGGCACCAAATATGGACAAATAGGGATGCAATCCTGCAAATGCTGCTGTGCCCAGGGCTTAGCAACATTCTTTCACTAGATCAAGCCCTAAACTAAGAAATACTTGTATCCAAGAACTCTAGTATTTGAAATGACCCTAGGAGCCATCATTCAGAACTGCTGTGCCCATCAGCCCAAGAATGGGAAACGAGACAAAATTTCAACACCTCGTTCCGAGAGAATGGCCCAGCGCTGCCGAACTGGTTTGCTCGAGGGGAGCTCAAGCAGAGCGAGACGGTGAAGGCTCACACATTGTCCAGAGCTGGATGGGCAACCGTGGGTGGCCTCGCTGCTCAAGCCCGCTCTCACCCAYTGATTATTCTTCATTGCCTTAATGACCCGTTTCATTTCTCCTCCGTACTGAGAGCCAGAAAACTGCTTGCACTCATGTTCTTACCAAGTGCAATGCTGACCCAGATCCAAACCACAACTGGTGCCCCTCTTCTTTCTCTTTCTAAGGGTAGTGATTCTATAACCACGGTTAGAAGGGGCCCTAGGAAACCCCAGCATTAAATTAAGACTTCCTCGTGTGTGGACAGGAACGGGACTTGGCACAAACTTCAGGCCCTGGAGGATATTGGTCAGTGCTGGCAGCATCCAAGGGCAATCAGAGCTCTGGAGTTTTCTGCAGAACACAYTGAAGCAATCAAGCCACTGTACGTGGTCTTCAGAATTTCAATCTCCTATAAAATTACCTCGAAGAACAGTCAAAACCTTGTCCAAACCAATAACAAATGTAAAATACCCTAACCCATCACCGCTAAGACGAGAGGYGCTCAAACAACACTTCCCACATGGTTTGAGCCCTATGCAGTTCGGATTCTTTCAACCACTTCCAAAGCGCGCTCAGCGCTTTCCCAGACAAACACCAGCCCTGATCCCTTCTAATGACTCTCCTGCAAGGGAGACAACAAGGTAACCTATTTGAAACTACAACAACATTATGGAACCGCTGGTGACAGATGCCAAATCCCTGCACCCCTYGCTCCCATTCAAAGGTAAAAATACTCCTTAACCACTGCAGACACAGCAAAAGACAACAAGCACAAGACTCTCCAAATTCCTTTCAGTGGGATCCAATAAAAACCTTGGCAGTTGCTGGCCTTCCTGCAGGAAACCCGATATCCAAGAAGTAAACAAGCCTTCTACTTTGAAAGTCTGCAATGGGCTAGGGCCCTCCGATACGAGACYGAGCTCTTCCCGTCCCCCTTCAGGGCTGCTGAGGGCTTTCACCTGCCTGACGCACTCCCTCCATTGGGAGCAGGTCAAAAACTGGTCACAAGAGGGAACGTTATGTTTGCCTGCAGGTGCAGTTCACGCAGCTCAGGGAGTGCAAGCCAACCGTTGCAACAGTGAACTCGGGAGACCTCCGGCTCCTCCTCTGGCTCTTCCTCCCAGCCCAGCCCAGCCCAGCCGCCGCGGGGCTCTCGGGGAGCTCCCTCCCTGCACATCTCCATTGCCCTCACCACTGCAGCTGGCCAAACACGTTCAAAATACCGCGAGCTTCAGCAATGCCATCACCGGAGGGTGACCTTTGGCTAGGACATGCTGACTTGCCCAAGATCACAGCAGAACAGGGAACTGAACCAAATCCCTCAATTCCTTTAACCGCGGGCTCATCCATCTAGCTGCCATAGAGCAGCAGTCACATTGATAGCGAGCCTGATTACGTTTTCTTCCAGAGATGCTGACACGGATGCCCTCCTTCCCCAAAGTTAGTCTGTCCTTCCTCACTCGGGAGCTAACTCACCCCTTCTTTCTAAACAAGCGCCTGTTGTGCTCCGGAGGGCAGCAACACAAGGGTTTAAGGGGAAGTCACCAACCTTGCCAAAGGAGAGGTATCACATCATCACGGCCACTTACCAAAGCATAAAGCTGCTTTAACATCCCCAGAGGAGGAGTTGCATAGTGCTTATTCTCAGCCAGAGCCTGCTGGAGAGAAGCCCCATCGTAGAAGTGCGCCCGGGGCAGGTCTGGGGCCAGGACCACGTGCTTGCTCTGAAGCAGGATTACGTTGGGACTCTGGAGTCTCAKGCAAAGATTAGCACACCTTAACAGAGGCAAACAGTCCCAGGACAGGGAACATGCCGCTGTCAGCAGCCAGGCTAGCGAGAGGCAGCAAGTCAGACCTCCAGTGCTGGTGTATGCTGCAGAGGACCTGCATGGACAGTCTTCCCGGCACTGGGAAGTCCCAAAGGCAACCTGACACCATCCCTCTGCAGCTGCGACAGAATCGGGGCAGTTACTTACCTTCATTCACAACGGCAGGCCGGGGCTGAGCCAGAAACACGTGTCCCCAAGCATAAGCCTCGCACTCCGTGCACTGCTCCATCCTTCCTACCCTCAGAGGGCAGGGTCTATCCCACCCTCTGAAGTGAGCCTGGGTATTGCATCTAACTCCATGTAATGGGGAACAGACAGCTTTCATGTCTCTCCAAGCCTTCCCCTGCCTCTTGCACAGCTGCTCCCCCCTCTCGGAGTTGGACCCAGCACCAACAGCTTCCCTGCACATCTGTTGTATAAATCACACACTGATTTTATTTTGCAGTTTGGCAGGGAGGTCAAGCTTGAATCCAGATACTTTGCAACACAAAAGATATTATCTGATAAAAAATAAATCAAGCCTGGTTTTGTGGAAGAGGGAAGTGAATGGTGCCTGGACTCTTACCTAACAGGGTAACCGAAGCCTGCAAAGCTCAGCAAATTTAGAAAGTGCTTCTAACAAGAGGAGGCTGCTGCTTCAGCACTGATGCTTCCCCAAGGACGGCCTCAGACAGAGGCTCATCTCACCAAGAGCCATGAAAGGAGAAGCGGCAGCACATTACCTCCRTCTAGAATAATCTACATTTTTATTCCTTTTAGAGGCAGCCAAGTCTACCCACACATGTTCCCCAAATCCGCTGGGAAGTTTCTCCTTCGCATATGTGAGGCTTTGCTCTGCAGTCCCGCCCAGGGTGCACGTGGCTCTACAGAAGGGTCAGCTTGCACCTCCTGGCCTGCCAGGAGCCTGGCTCCGCTCTCCCAAGTCAGAGGACCATCGGGGCTGTCTGGTTAATCCCACTCCCACGGTTATTGTGTGCACTGGAGGGAGCATGGAAACGAGTGTTAATTCATGGGACTTCTAGGAAATATACGGCCGTGACTTTGCAGAACGCGGCACTACGAAGCAATAGGGTTTGCACCATTAGCCAGATTCTTTGCCAGAAGCAGAGCATGTAAAGTCACGAGGGAGGAGGAGTCCATCTGGCCACAAAACAAGCCTTAGTCTGCTGGATGTATTCCTCCAAGGCAAATATTGACAGTGACACTGCCCCTACGAGAAGGGAGTAAGAGCACTGCTGCTTCAATAAACCAGCCAAGTGCTTTTAATAGATGTAAATAAAGCTGGTATTGCAGGGGGCCGAGGTGCCTGAGAGGGGAGTGGTTCATTAAAAGGCCAGGGAGCCTTTTATCTCAAGCCTGTTGGCTCCACTCCAGTGACCAAAAGTTACCATCTGCCGGGTGACCTCTGTGAAACGAGTGGGTGGTCTTAGCCCTGCTCTCCCTGGACAGGTGTCCACCATCACGAACACCGCCGGCTTTGGCACCCTCGCGGACAGGCGCCAAGTAGCCAAGGACAGCCAGTTTCCCTGCTCTGCATGAAGGCATGCACCAAGGGCACAGGGGGGAAGGGAAAGCGTCCACGGGCACTGCCTGCCGCAAATACATTTGGGATGCTCAGCAAGCAACACGAGGAGTGAAGCAAAGTTCTCACACATGATGTGGTCAGAAAAAGAAAGCCTGTTGGAAGCGGGGGGTGGGCGAGAGAAACAGCTGCAGAGCAAGGCAGCAGAACCTTATGCTGTTCTCCTGTCCTCTTTAGCACCCTGTCACATTGCAACATCAGCCACTGCAGCTGCAGCAGGCGCTGCTGTTTAGTCACAGCACCCAGGCCACCACCTGCGCAACCCTTTGCAACCTGGCTGGAGACGAGAGCTGTCCCACAGCACTCCAGCATAGCTCTCCAGAGCAACCGAGACACGCACGGCCCTGTCCCGGTCTCGCGTTGGAGGCTGGTGTCAGGGCTGAGAGCATCTTTTGCAGGCAGTATGTACGCGGGCTGATGTACAGAGATCAGAACGCCAGAAGACCACACACTTCTGTGACCAGTCTGCTCCTTAAATACCACTGTGCAGAGCCGGACCTCCAGGGCACCAAATCCAGGACAAACCTTGCCTTGCCACACAGTAACCTGCGAGCTCTTACCTTCCAGTTTATACCATTTACCACTTCATTAAGCTTGGCTAGTGTTCAGTTTCAACTCAGGAAATAAGCACAAAATGCCTGAGAGAGGAAAAGCAAGAGGGAACATGAGCCATAAAGCAAAACAATTCTCATAGAAGTCCAGCATAAAACAGTGTCACTGTTCTGTGCTCTGTAACAGAAAAAACTGTGACAACAGCAGCTCATCTTGGTGCCGCAAGTTAGTGGAAAACAGATATCAGTAAGCTGTGAGCAGAGCAGCATGTACCTGATCATCCACTCAGGCTCAGAACTGCCTGCTCCAAGACTCTGCTAACTTTATGTTAGGTAACAGATCATTTTTATTCCACATTTGCTATGGAGAGCTGTAGCCAACTTTTAGAAATGGTGTTTCTTTGGCAAACAAACACTGGAACTCTTTACACATTTGAATCAAGTTCAGATAGAGGAACGGGTGTTCTGACTCCCCCCACACCTTAAAAAAAAAAAAAGGAACAAAACAAAACAAAGCAAAACAATTACTTCCAATGTTATGAAATTTCCAAACATGAAAATCTGTGGTCAGTCTGTGGTCAGTGTGTTTCACAGGTGCTCAAATAATTTTCAGGGGAAGATCTGGAAGAGGAAGGGATTAACTTCAGCCTTCAATCAAAAAATACAGACAGTTATTTGCAAGACTATTATTCATCTGTACTTGCCCTCTGCAAGCAGAAGAGCTGTTACTCCTCCTTCAGTGGGCTGGAAATGCAGCCCTAGACCTGGGGAGCAGTGCCACCCAGAGGGCTTTTCGAGAAATAACTAACTCCATCCGACAGCAGTGGTTTTTTCCCCTTCTGAACAAAGCAAGCTCCACTTTCTTTGACAGCTGTGTTTCAGCTGTCTTTCAAACCAAGCTCCTTTCCTCCACCCCAAGAGTAACAAGTCTCACTAAACAGTGACTCCAGGTTAGGGAAACATCTTCAACAACAACTCTCAGGCCATTTATTCACAACACTGGAACATAAAAATAACATTTTTAATAGCTTTATAGTTGGCACAGATGGTATTCAAATTCACCAGTTTTTACTAATAGACTATGAAGCAACACACGGTGCAGCTCTGAGGAGGGCAGCTCAGACTGCATGTTCCTTTTCAACCATGTACTTACGATAGCTTGGTGTTAGAGTTTACTCTTTTCGTTTACATTCAGCATTTAGAGTCAGCAAGTAAATCCAACAGCTAGGTTTAACCACACACACACAGAGAAGCCGGGGAAGGGTGTTTCTGCTGGCAATCAATGTCTCCTCCTCTTAGCAACACACAAGAGCCCAGAACAGGTGGTTGTAATGCACGTTACATGAGATATGATGTGGCTACTGTCGGCCAGATAGCACGCGACAGAATACAGGAGCTTTACTCACATCTTAATGAAACAGCTACTGCAATGGAAGAGTCCCGTTGCCCTCTTTCAGAAGAAAAGGCTAGACCAGCACTTAAATGTATTAAGACATAGTCTAGAAACTCTGTCAGTGGTGAAAGGATTTTCTCAGGAACCTAGAACACAGTGAAGTAATAATACTTTACTTTCTGAACTACTCTTCCCCTAAAGGCCTCTGAACTACTCTTCCCCTAAAGGCCTCTAGCAAACAAGCAAACCTCACTGCTCCCTGTGAGACGTGCGAGTGTTATCCTCTTACAGATGTAGCCGGGGTAGCAGAGGCACCAAATGGTTAAGTGGCTTGCTGGGAAAGCAACAGCAAGCCAAAGGTAGACCAAGGAGCCTGAAGAACAGCCCCGCTCTGATCAAAAATAACTTACAGCCTCAAGAACTAGTGTACTACGCAGGATGAAAATAACTCCAGCAACACTTCACAAGAGGGAATGGGAAAGGTTGAAAGCATCCCATAAGACATGGGGAGACATGTCACCAATGGTAAAAGTTAGCAGTGACTTGCAACCTGCATCCAAAACATTACGCCATGAACTCACGCTGGCAACTGTTCTTTATTCATCCTCATGTGCTTGTTATTCATCCTCAATTTAAACGCATATAGTCTCTTCAGTGCCACTCAGAGCCAGTAAGCGTTACAGTATGTCTCTGTCACGTAGCTTCTATTTAAGCAACCACTCAGTTGCGATCATGTGAAAAACTTTCACTTGACAAAAGGAAATATTTATAGGTCTCTAGCAAGATTAAAACTTGTTAATGAAGAATTTACTCCTCAGTGAAAACAATCACTGACACTGCTGTGGAAACCTCTTGCTCATCAGCAGCTCCATTCTTACAAATAATTATTTTTTTGAACCTAGTTTTCCAAAAGTAATTGTTCTTAATCAGCCTGAAGCAGCTAAGATACTAAAGTCACTTTCAACCACAATTTTTCTTACCATTTGCTGGTTACAAAAATTCCAGTTTCTACGGGTACTCTAAAATCACAATAAATTACRAGGCATTTCCAGCCTCTGTTCTATTACGAGGAATTTCCTCTCACCATCATGATCAGGTGCCGACACGGAGGGAAGTAAGAATGCATAGTGAGGTCTCCCATCATCTGTCCTCTGTCGAGGCCACTTTTTTCCCCGTTTAATGACCCTGCACTGTCAAGGCCTCCATTTTACCTTCAGTTTCAGCAAGGGCCTTGCCACCGTCTGCTTTGTTGGAATAATCTCGCTCTCCAAAAATTGTGCTTCCAATCCTGACATTTGTGGATCCAACTTCTATCTACGAAGAGGAGACAGAAAGACATAGTTCAATGCAGGGCTACCACCCACCTGCCGACACTGCCCCAAAACAACCCCAATGCTCGTCATGTCACAGAGGGACAGTTGCCCATGCACTTGCCATCTGCGGCTACAACAAGGGTCGATTTTGATCCCCAGAACTGTATGCCAGGGCCAGGAGAGCTATTTTTCAAAGAACAGCACCATCAGGATCTCCACCCAAGGGGAGGCCTCCAAGGCCTGCCCGGATGAGGCCTGGGCTGGACTTTTGGGTGCCTGCTGCTGGTGATGGCACATTTAGCTCCCGAGAGAAAGGGTGGCAGAGCGAAACCGGACTTACTGCGTGCTGGAAGTCTGTGGACATGCCCATACTCAGCTCCACCTTCTCAATGGGGAGGTTCAGTTTTTCACACACTTCCTGCCGCAAAGATAGCAACATCTAGACGGGAGGAAAGAAGAGAGGATCGCACATTCTGCGACAACCACAGCAACGCATTATCAAGGTTTCACAGACTGCGATTTCTGCCTCTCTTTGAAGTCTCCTTTACACAGAATGGGAAATTCCCACACTTCCTGTTAACGCTTGCTCTACAGCACTGTGAGAACGCCCGGAGGTCTCCCATTACAGGCTACATTATTGACAATACATATACTTACAAGTCTACACATCTTCTGAAGATATCCGATTATCACACCAGCATGACAGACAAAGAACACAGACCCTATTCCTCTGCCTGACGCAGCCCCCTGCACACAGCTTTCTTCTAGAAACTCTTACCTGGAAATCAGGATTTGGCCCCTTACTAAGGTCATGGCCAATGCTGCCAATCGTCATCAGCCCCACAAATTCCAGGCTCGGACACTTGCTGATGACATGCTCCACAGCTGCTGCGGTGTCTCCAGGAGGCAGGCCGTGCTTACCTAGCGAAAAAAAGGGGGGGGATGCGTGCCAAGCTCTGCCAGAGAACTCCCCTCCCCACGGCCAGGCAGAAGGGGATCAGATCAGATTTCTCATTAGCCTTTTCACCAAAACTCCTCTCCCCAGGGGCAAAAAAGAACACTGAGCCAGTCCGGGCTCCCTTGCAAGGGGCATCAAGTGAAAGAGCCCCCCAGCGGCTTAATATCATCCCAAAGCACAACCAGTTATCGAACAGAGACATTGACACTGTTAGAGTCCTGCTACGACACTCGGCACTGACAGCTCTGACCACAGCACTCCCTTGTGAGGAGACCAGTCTGCCAGCCACAAGCTGTGTTTAGAAATACGGAGGCTAAAAGACAAACAAACAACCCTGAAGTAAATGGACAATCTCCATTTATTCAGCTTTTCCCTTTCTTTTGCACTCTGTGCTTTTAAATATAAGACTATGCTTACATCTTAGGTTTGTTAAAACAGCATAAAAAAACCTTTCTCTACAGGTGCCCTCCAGCCTCACATGCTTGGTGGCAACTGAAACATTTTGGTTGTGGTGTGACTGAGGCCAAATATAAAATAAAATGAATAAAGTGATGACTGCAAATCCTATAGCATTTACTTTTCCCTTCATTTCTCTGTATTGGTGGTTCTACCTGATTTAGAAGCATTCCTCCCCTTGCTCTTGAGAGCAACCTGAGTTTCTTTCTAGCTTAAAGGAGCTCTTGCAGAGTGCAAACCAACCCATCCCATGCAGGTTGTTTCACCCACTAAGCCAGCAGGACAACCTGCACATCACCATAAAAAGTGTCCCGCCACTTACTGTCTTCTCCGCTAGTGTTAACTTGCACCATGACTTTTAGTTTCTGAGTTGATCCTTTTTTCTGCCACGAGCTGTTGACTTTGTCTGCCAGTTTCACAGAATCCACYGTTTCCAACATGAACAGGTTAGGGACAGCTAGGGAGAAAAGACAAGGTGAGGGCAATTCTGCTGGCACAAAAATCGCTGTATCTAGAACTCAGCCCGCTCAGAGACAGCCATTGGTGAGTTAACTGCCAAAGTCTTCTGCCTGCTCTTAATCTTGCAGCTAAGGTACTTCAACAGTGTTTGTTTCCCCAACCACAGTATTTGGTTAACATAATGACTCTGTGCACACATCCTTCTGGGGAGAGACAGGGAAAATCTGTGGATTAGCACCTTTGTTAGGAAGGTAAAACAATATAGTAACTAAATGAGAAATTTTGTATAGCTTCCCAATAACCTAGTGAACTGCATGTGTGGAGAGTGATATTCACACTCATATATGGAAGCACATGAGAGAGAGAACAGGTCACTGCACTGTGAGGTGTCAGTTCTCTAGTGCCACAAACCACAGGAAGACCAAAACCTTCTGGAACAAGCTAATTACAGAGTGAAAGCACAGCATGATTCAATGGACCAAACCTCATCCAGTAATTCAAGGGAAATGAGCAAAACGAACAAACACAGGAGCAGCTTAGGCTGTGAAAACTGCAAAGGACAACCAGCCCCTCTGAATCAGAGGCTTCGTGCTGCCTGAGCAACACAAGCACAAATATATTTGCAATCATGCACAGTTAGCAGCAGACTATGGCAAGAGAAAACAAACAGACTGAACTAGGACTGAAAAACAGGGCAGTATCACATTCTTCCATTTGCTAATCAGATTTCTTTCTGGCTTGTAATCAGCAATATAAACGGATGAACGAGGTTATTATTTGTGTGAACACTGGAAGACTATTGCCCGCAGGTCACTGTGCATAAAGTTAAATAGAGTTTACCGATCAACTTGTTGACGTTATTTTTCTGCAGATGGCCAATAAAATGCCACTTAATCTCTGGACAAGACGACAGAATCTGAGAACAGAAAGGAACAGTTAATCAGGTCTGAATGATAATTCCCTCTTCCCCCAAGCAATGCTTGGGTCTTAGTTTGCCTACAAACAGAATTCCAGACACCCAGTCTTCTTTTGTTTACCCTGAAAGACACAGCTCAGGCAGTACTTGTGGTGTGTACTGAGATTGCTTCACAGCCTGGAGAGGGACAGGACTGCGGCAGCAGAACATTACCAGGTGGATGGGGAAGGCAAAGCTCTTTTGTAACTGAAGAATCATAAAATGATTCTTCCCCCCTCCCTCCCCTGTGCCAAACTGAGTCATTACCATTTCTTTAAATGAGGATCAGGCATTTCCTACACAGAAAGCACAAGAGGCAAAGCACTGTTCAGACAGATGCTGTATGACTAAGGCACTCGTGTCTACAGGGTCTTCGTGTCTACAGGATCCTCGGGAGTGAACAAGGCAAGGAGGGGGAAGGGAGAACAGGCAAAAAACTAGGACTGACCCCCACCATTTATCTAGAGAAATGAGAAGTTTTTTCCAAAGTAGATCAAACAGCCTCCATCACCAGGTCTCTAAATAAAGATAGGACTTGTGCTGAATACACCTCAGGACACAGCTATGCAAGGAAAACTATGTATAGGAAACCACGTACTTACTCTGGAGTCTGATGCCTTTTCTAGCAACTCTTGAACCTAAAAGAATTCAAGACAGTGTTTTGTTAAAACTGCGTCACGAGCTGGTGATGCTGTAAGTACCATATCTCCGGAACCGGTGCTCCCGGGACCCCCGTGGACCCGAGCGAACACAGGGCCAGGGCCCCTGTGCCGCAGACAAGCCCAGCTCCGCACGCACGGCGCGGGCGGGAAGCAGGCGGCTGTCGGAGGGCGGCTGCGTGGCGCCCTCACGCCCAGGGCTGCCGGCTTCGACGCGCGGCCCCGCTCGCTCGCTCGCCCGCCCGCGGCGCCCGGCCAACTCACGTAGTTCTCCCCGAAGCTGCGCTGCCCGTGGCTGTAGGCCTCTATCACCATCTCCGCCGGCTTCGTCTTGCTGACGGCCACCAGCCGCGGCTGCACGGCCGGGAGCCCCTGCGGGGAGCACCCGGCGGTCAGGGAGGGCCCCCCGGGGCGGCTCCGGCTGCCCCCCGGGCGCTGCGGCCCCCAGGGCTGGGCCCGGTCCCGGCCCCCAGCCCCAGCTCGGCCACCTCCGCGCCTGGCCGTCCCACAGCCTGGGGCTGCCCTGGGGGCCACCATAGGCATGAGGGGCCTGTCTCTGCGGGGGGAAAAAAAGTCTGTCTCTATGGTGGGGGGGCTGTCTGCACGGTGGGAGGCCTATCTCCATGGTCTTGGGGGGCTGTCTCTATGGTGTAAGGGAGGGAAGCCGGTCTTTACCTTGGGGGGGCTGTCCTCATTTTGGGAGGCCTGTATCTATGATGTTTGTTGGGGGGGGGAAACCGGTCTCCATCCTCTCGGTGGGGGCTGTCTCTATGGTGGAGGAGGACGTGTCTTCGTGATGGGGGGGGGATCTCTATGGTGACGGAGGACCCGCCGCCATWGCGAGAAGGGGCCTGCCGCCACGGAGACAAGAGCTATCCCCCCTCCGGGCTCTGAGGCCTCCCCCGCGCGGCGCCCCTCACCTGCGGCCTCCGGGCTGCCGCCTGCTGCACCCGCTCGGTGRCGGCCCGCAGCGCCGGGCCCAGCCCTTGCCCGGCTGCCATGCCTGCTCTCCACATCCCCCGGCAGGCCCCCGCCGCCTTCCGCCACACACGCGCGCCGCTCCTCCCCTCCCCTCCCTCCACGCCCGGGCAGATGGCCAATCAGGGCGCGCCGCCGCGACCCGCCGGCCAATGGCAGCGGGGGGGCGGGCCGCAGCGCGGCGCCGCCATGTTGGGAAGGTCGGGGGTGGTTGCTGGCTTCGCGGCCGCATTAAGAGCAGATGGGACCCGCCAGGTGCAGCCCGTCAGCCACAATATTKGCCTTAATGCGCAGAGCTGCCCTCCCTCCGCCTATACACTGCGCAGCGACAGTATTTACACAGCTGCTGAAAGACACCCAGAAGGCTCCTGCCCTCTGGTAAAACATAACAACGATTTTTCGGCGAACTTTACCAAATCCTAGGCGTTTGCCACCTGGAGTCCCATTCCTGCATTTTTTCCCCCCCCAATTTGCTCAGCTTCCTCCGCTCCTCCGGAGAGGCCACACGCGTCCYGCACGGCGGCACCGCTGCCGGACGCAGGCCAGGCCGCCGCTCCGTCCTCGGCCCCCAGCAGATCTTCCCTGCAAACATATCTGCGCATCGCGTTAAGGGTCACCCATGAAAGAGACTAAAACTGAAATCGAAGGCCAGTTTATTGTCAGAGCAAATACCAAAATAAAAAGAC
The DNA here is from genome assembly GCF_003343035.1 of Apteryx rowi. Lineage (NCBI taxonomy): Eukaryota > Metazoa > Chordata > Aves > Apterygiformes > Apterygidae > Apteryx > Apteryx rowi. Next base: position 966,011 of record NW_020448497.1, on the reverse strand, counting down.
TTCTAACTCAACGCATGGGAAGATCAAAGACTGCACTGTACCTTGCTCCTGCCACCCGTTCCCAGATAACTGCAGTGCCATACACCTGCGTTGTCTCTGTTGAATTGTTTTAAAATTCAAGCCTTCCTTTCACGCTTGCCGATTATGGAAGTTATGACAAAATGTTAGTTAAAGAGATACATGGAATAAAGATTTACACGCAGTGAGAAATTTATTCTGGAAGGTTCAAGAAATTAAATATATAATGAAGAATCTGAACAAAAAAGCAACAATTAATTTTGGCTTGTAAAAAATTTGTATGATTTCAATTTTGTTTTTTTTCTTTAAATTCTTATTACAATTTGCTTAAGTTACAAGATTCTATGTTATCTCTCCTATTGCAGTAATTAATTTTCAATCATGAGGAATCATAAAGGTTCCCATGATGGTTTAAAAAAAAAATCTGTATTTGAAATTAATAATACTGGTTATTCCTTTTTCTATATTTCCCCTCCAAATGAATACTTTAATAGCAATGTTTTCAATAAGAAAAAAAAAAACTTAAGACCTATTTATTCCAAACTGTTGTTTTACAGTAAAGTTACACAAAAGCATACCTTATAATACCACTTTGGTTTGTTTGGGTCTTTTCATTTGTGAAAATACTTGACTAAAGTAGGTATTAGTTACTAAATGGAAGTCTTAACATGAATGTAGAACAACCCCAAACAAACTAGATGATCCTCAAAAGTGTTAGGTACTATTACCTCATGCCAAAAGTTTTGCTATTCCCTCTCCATAATCCTCTGCAGAAACCTATTTGTAAAACTGAGCAATATTACCTATGCACCTATTGATGCAATTCTTTGACTGCTGTCTGGTCCCCTGTAGGTTTGGAGATGAAACTTTCATTATGGAGCTCAGGTTTTCCAACAGACACAAAAAATACCTATAGGAGATGTGACTTTTCTCCAGCAGTAACTGATGGTATCTTATTTTGAATTTTCAAATATGAATAGTCATCATCCCAAAAGTAAAAATATTTTTTAAAAAGTGAAAATACTGGAACCAGCACTAGAAATTCATCAGATTTCTACCTTACTGTGCTTGCCTTATTAAAAAAACCTAATGCATATTTAAAACACTGAAGAGTGAAACAAAGTATGGCAGGTAGCAAGCTTTGCGGCACTAGATTGTAAATGCAATAGGCCGCTCCCTGACAACAAAGTTAGCACTTACACTCGTATCATTTTATATTAGTATATGGGCTGCAAATTAAAACAGCAATTAATAAACAGGTTCTCCTGCCAGGTGACAGATGGATTGGGGGGGGGAAAAAAACAAAAAACAAAAAAACCCAGATGTTCGCTCTAGCCCTGAGCTTTTTTCCTCACTTAAAGTTTTGTATACATGTAAAATAAAAAATCTATTATCTCTCTACAGCTGGTATGCAAAGAATTAATCAGTGTTCTGCAGTGAAAGGTACACTGTATAGCATGTTCTGAACAGAAAAGGAAATTTTCTCTTTGAATAGTCCAGACACAAGTTCTTGCCTTTGCCCTGTGACTTTCAGTATGGTGTTTTATGTCCTTTGCTACTAGTAGATCTTCCTCTCTCAAGGTTTATTCTGAAAAAAACAACAATTCAGTTCCATTCACTTCAGCTTACCTGAACATCATCTTTCTAATAAGACACTGTAAACACCGAAATCCAGCTGCTCTTGCAAATAGGCAGCTAATGTAATGTAATGACTGCGGGACTAGTCATTCAGGCAGTTACTTGCCAGCACGGCTATTTGCAAAATCAGGGTCTATGATACAAAAACCCTTTCCTTTCTAGTTTTTCTAAATGAGAAGACTGTGAGAAGTACCATGTTCCCAGTCTGATTTCACTGGAAAGTTAAGTCCACTGAGACACTGGCAGGATGCTGCCTCCATCAACATACCTGGACCCTTGACCTAGCAGATAAACTGCCAGCAAGAACCACAGAATACAGACGCCCCTTTAACCCTCCCCAAATATGACAAATGGAAAACAAACCAGTGTTAAGATGCGGAAAATGAATATTTCAGGCCACTACCCCTGTGACACCTGGTCTAAGGCTTAGATTTCCCCCCCCACCCCGCATGGTAACTAGGTAACCTCCAACATTTCAGCTGAACTTCCGTAACTCCCTGTGCAAATGCTCTTAGCTGCCCTACCAAGGCAAAATGCATTGGCTTAAACCTCAGGAAAASACGGTTCCATGCGTTTGTTACACCTTACACTCAGGATGAGCCTGGAGCATTCACACAGACCGTTAGGAAAGTCACAGTGCCCCATACAGCAGGCAGCAACCTGCCATTTTGACAGTGTCTGGGCCTTCAAGCAGACATGCGTAGTGTACAAAAGTCTAGCACCTTTTTTTAAAAGGGGTTTGAAATAAAGTACTGGAAATTTCCAACAAGAAAAAAAAAAATTGTAGCAGCAACTCCCCCTCCCTCCAAAACCCCAAACCTTCTTTACTTCCCACTGCTACAAACCACCTCACTCCAAAATTAAGTACCTAGCTAAGCTGGCTGCAGAACAGATTGTCCAGAGATGTTTTCCATCTAGCCTCTCCAGAATAATTGATCTACTTGTCCATCAGCAGGGAGAGGTGCATCTAGAGTACGTATTTGGAGCTGATTGCTTAGAAGTCACTGGAAAAAACACCCCGTAAATACCGAAGTCCTTGCATCCAATTGTCATACAAAAGATTGACAGGATTAAGTCTGATTCATCTCTTTCAGTACAGGAAGGGGGAAACAAAAAGAAACTTCCCAGTTCTTTTTTCCTTTTCATATAAAACAAATAGAAATCTCGCAAGATCAGTTGATGTTATGAGGCAGTTTCGTGTCCTCACTGGTTCCTGCCCCATCATCATCTTGGACTCCTTCTGCCAGTCCATCTGCAAGTTTGGTCCGGCTTCCTGCATGGTCCATGAACATGTTGGGAATATCTTTGCCAAAATATATCTTGCTGTTTGCCGCAATAGCCTTGTATTTCATCAGCTGCAAATACTCAGGAGTTAACTTCAGCTGCAAAAAAATAAAAAAGATCACCGACAACTCAGATTTATTCAAAACCAAGTTTCTGTCATAAGCATATAAGGAATCCACTTTTCCAAAACACTAGCAGTCATGCTTATACTTTTTCCAAATGAAAAGATGGAGTATCTAGAAGGAGGTTCTCTTTCAAGCCAATACAAGCCAAGCTCTAAATCCCAGTGACTGAATGGGGAACTCAGAAAGTGATGGAAGTAGCTGAGGGAATGTTCAATCCAGATGTATCACAGAGATGGAGATGCTCTAAAGCACATAACTCACRGAAAGCTCTTGCAGTGCAAGCTACTGGAAAGAAAAATACAACCGGCTTTTTTCTCCCCACAGAGTAGACTGAAAAGTCCGTTTTGGAGAGCAGAGCTCATTCTTTCAGGATAATGACATTATAACAGAAAGAATGGAATAACTGGGACAAAACTTGTGCACAAACATCTCGGACCTCTGTCCATTCTCACTGACCCTTACAAAACAGAAAGTCTTCCTGCCAGGATGTCCTGGGAACTCGCTGCAGGCAATAATAAGCCTGACAGTTCTATCCATGTAATTTCTCTATTTCTAGCTTTTTCTTTTCAGCAGGAACAAGGCTTTGCCAGGCTAATTAGTTTGGTGGATTAAAGCAGCCCCGTTTGTTCGTTGCCGAACGCTTGTCTACTCTAAATGTATCCGTCACTCTAGAGATCTCCTTGCTTTTGATTGCTTGCCAGCTTGCAGATTGAAACAGATCAACATTTCTGATGACAACAGCGTGAAAGGGCAACACTGAAACTGATATTCTATCTACAGAGGGAGCCATGGCCCCATTACCATCTAGCAGAGCTGTTTCCCGAGATAACCAGATATTTTGTGTATCCTGACATAAATTTATCTGTCTAGAAAAGAAAATGAATTTGCAAGTAAGAACATCATTGTTGTTTCATTCTGAGAGGAGCTAGCTTTGTTTTGCTTTTCGACTTGAACAATCAGACACCATAAGCAAACAATAAACACAGGCTGCCCTTTTGCTAAGTGCTTCCATACAGCCTAACGTAAAGAGCCCTGCTTCAGCCGCAGCATAAGGAAATATCAATACCTTGTTAGCCTCGGCTACTTTCATAGCAGTATAGCATTCAGCATCAGCTCTTGCCTTCTCTCTTGCAAGAAATGCAGCATCTGGGAAAAAAAAAAAAACAAACACCACAGGCTCCCACACTCAGATTCTTATTTCCAGCCACGTAAGTATCATCTGCAGCCAGAAATTTTTTTACGTGGTCAGTATTACAGCTAAACTGTAAAGGATACATACAACAAGGGGAAGGGGGAACAAAACGGGAAACCCAGAAATGGGATCTTTCCTTACTTTTCCTTCCTGAAATGCTGCAGGATGATATTATAAAATAAGTAAGTTGTATCTGTGACTGAAAACCTCAAAGCATTTTATAAAGACAGGTTTCTTATTACCGCTCTTGTCACACAGGCCGAGTACACTCTCTTCTTTCTTCTCTAGCCAGCCACTAAACTCTTGTGCTGAAAACACAGCAACTGTTTCATTACAAAAGTGGTATTTACTCACGACATTTGCACAGGACTCCAAGAACAGCATGTCAGACTGATCTACAGATGAAGTCTATGGCAGTGAATGCAATTCCCCAGATGGGATTTTGTCTGGGATATTGAGGTTAAGAGTCTGGCATGTAGAGCCAGGAAATTTTAACCTTTACAGACTCAGTCCCTTGGAGAGATGTCAGAGAGCTGTTTCTCTGCAATATCAACAACTGTGTAAGAGTCTGATCCTGCAGGATACTGAACCTCCTTGACTCCTAGGGTAGAAGCATAGGCAAGGAAAAAACAAAGACATTTAAGGAAAGAAATACTTCCCCTTTCTGTATAGCATTCTTTTTTTTTTTCCTCTCCTTTTTTTCTTCTTTCTTCTGACTTATGTACCTGATAATACTGATGCTGTATCAGGGCATTCTGTTAAGGCCAAAATGAGCTTATCTGTCTGGTTCAATGCAATCTCTTGACACTCCCTCTATAACAGGGAGCCAAGTCAGGGAGCAACACGCAGTTGTAACACATATCAGTCTGGATTTGAGAGTTGTGCAGCTGGATAAACCACTTGCTTGCCTACACTAGCAGGGAGTCCTGTGAACAACTACATTTAAAAATCAAATAAGCAATTGGGTGGCTGCGGCCTTAGACTTCCCTTCTTTTGGCTAGTAACCAGAGTGGTCCCAGTTAGAGACACTAGAAAGAATGAGGGAGAGCCGAATCGTCTGCCTGGGTGGAGCTGAATTGAAGGCCTGACACCTGATGACATGTATTTATACGAAATAAAAACCTTTGTATTTCTGCAAAGAACTTCTTAATGAGAAGCTACTGATCTGTAAAGCTCTAATTGGCTCCTAGTCGGCTTCTGCAAAGCTTGACAGGGCCTATAATGAATGTAATTGAAAATAAGGCCTTGCCACTACAAGCTGGAAATACAGACCCTTTGTCATGTCCTGGAATTTGCCTGACAAGGCACTGTATGGGGACACCTTCTTAACTTAACAGCACAAACTTCTACAAAGATCATCTTGGAAAAAGAGTACCAAGAAGCACAATCTGCAAAGAAACAGTCCTATTCCTGCCTCTGGCCAATCCTGGTTCCTAAAAAACAGCAAACTGCAACACTTGAGGAGGATGAAAAAGCAAAAACACCAGCTAGAAGACAGATTACAGGATTTATTGGTTAAAGCAAAATACTAAAGCTCCTCCACTCCTTCTCTTGACCTTTACGACTTAGAAGCTATGTGACAGATCCCTGCTTTTCCAGAATGAGTAGATAGCCGAATTTTGTTTTCCACATATTTCATACTACATTGAAAACTAAAGCTACATTTGAATCCCTTTTCTTCTCCCTCTCAAAAAACCCCCCAAAAAACAAAAAACCCACCGCACACACAACTGTCCAAGTTTTAGAATAATCTCTAAGCAAGAAAAGGATAGAAAGCTTCCACAACGCTACCCTACTGCAGATATTCAAGAGATGCGACCGCACCTCCAAGATTTCATGGTAATATTTTAGAATGCTTCTACTCCTCTGCAAGCGTCTGCTGCCATTATCCAAAGCCTGGCAGAACTTCTTGTTGGAAGATGCCAGTCTCCTGTTCCCTGCCTCTACACTTGTTGACAATCATACTTCCTGCACTTAGGTTGTATGAAGAGGCACCCGAGAACTTGGAGTTGAGATTCTCAAACTTTGCCATTGTCCAAGTAGGCTGAATGCTTTCTGCTGTCCGCCCTAATCTGACCACCTAAAAACTCCATTGTAAAATAGGTGGTGAAAATGCTAGGAGAATTTCAGCATTCAGACACATGTATTCAGAACCACAAAACATTACATAAGGTACCATGAAACGTTATGAACCGTATACAAGGGCTCAAAATGAATGACTTTGGACAAATAACTGCACCCTTGTGAATGTCAGATTAGATTGAGGACCACAGTCAATACTCACAGTTCATTGCACTGATGCAAGAACTACTTAACTCCATTGTGAACTGCTTGGAGATCTTCAGATAAAAACCACTATAAGGTATTTGCTTACTGGAAAGTTCACCACTCACCTTCAATCTCTGAAATTCGCTTCTCTGTTTCCTTTTCCATCACCTTCTGTCCATAAGTTATTTCAGCAACTTGTGCAATTTTTTCTGCCTCTAAGGTGGAAAAGAGACAAGTCCATATTGTCATGACAGTTTTCCTAATGCCAGAAGCAACTTCACCCATGGAAATCTTTACCACCCACTTCTGGTAAAAATAAATGGGGGAAAAATATTCTCAACCCTCAGAGGGGGGGTCAGTCTATGTGGGCAAAGCTGGAAACCACCTGAAAAATTCTTGAGTTCTTTGGAAGAATTTTAGATCAGCAGCACACAGATGCAGTCAGAGAGATCACCATGCACTTGTAATATGCTCTTAACTGCAATAAGAGACAGAACTGGACAAAGATACTCCAGCCGCACAAAAAGAAAGGCACACAGTCCCCTCTCAAGGCAAGCAAGACCAAGGAATGAGAACTTTGCAGGTCTGGTTCAAACACACAGGCTTACAGCAGAGAATATGCGAGGAATCTTGTTTCAGAGACATTCACAGCACCTTTAGACGCAAGCATTCTTGCTGCAGACTTGGGAGAGACCCAGGGCAAGTCAGAGAGGGTCTAAAACTTCCAATAACTCTAGCTCCTGCCTTTCCTACTACAATGCCTGGTTGACGCTATTTCAGTTAATGGTCACGCTCTCATGGATACTGTCAAGCTGCGGTGAGGCATTCAGACTCAATGAGGAACCAAGAGCACACCTTCCCCCACAGACGCTTGGGTTCCCTCTTTTTGCTGCCTACCCCACCACACACCCTTGTACAGTTTCTGCCTTCAGGCAGAGGTATACAGACCAATGAGGGCCTTCTTCCTTTCTGTCTCTGCTTCCTTCTCCACCACCTTCTGTTTCTGTGCTGCAATCAGCAACTTTGTCTTCTCACTCTCCCTAGTAAGCCAGAAAAAGGCAGTTATAAAACGTGAGCTTACTGAAGAGGCTTGACCTACCATTATCTCCAGAACATGACGCTGGCTCAGCCCTCCTTTGAGCATGCGTTTAGGGCAGGCAGCAATCAGGAAAGTGAGTGTGTGCACATGTACACACACAGCTTTTTTCTAACCTGAAGTGTCTGCTTCTTTCCGCCATAGCAAGAAAACTTTTCAGTAAGGTCAGTGTGAAACATTCCCTGCTGCTCTCTGCTGACTCCCATAAAGCCTTCTGGCAGAGGCAGATCACAGAAATACATCTTGACCATACACATGGTAAGTTTTATGTGTTACTGTTAATGAGGAAATTATTAAAACAAAGTAGGAAATGAAAATCCTACAAAAGCTTTGCCTTCAACACAGATGGTTACAACTTCTCTTTCTCATGTGAAAGCTTACTTTGCTTCTTTTGGAAGTAAACAGCTTTAAAATCATCCTTTATTAGCAAAATGGCTCCATGCCTTTTACATGCGGCTTAAGTCTTTTCTATCTTACTGTTCTGTACACATAAAAAGAAGTTTCAGAAGAAAGTGTATTTTTTTTAAATATTCCCTCCAATCAGGGCAGAGCAGTTGGAGCCAAAACCAAGTCTCTCTCAACACATATCCAGCTGCATTTACGGCAACAAATAAGAGTAGGCTGATTTGGGATTCTATGTATCACGATCATAGTGCAAACAATTTACCATGATACCAAAAGGTCAGAGCAAATGCTAGGGCAGGAAAAAGGAAGAAAGGGATCTTATTCTGGCCTGTGCTGACTCTGTTGGCAGAGCGCTCAGAGAAAATAAGCATTTCTGAATGATCAAGTGCATGACAAAGCTGCTGGCTCAGTGTTGAAAAGGGATCAGGATGTCAAGTGCTATTAAAGAAAGTTATTTCAAAGCTTTGCAAGTCTTCAGCCTGTTGTATCAACAGTTTCTCAAACCTAGCCAAACAGCAGGATTAGTGGTGGACTCTATCCACCTGCCACTCACTCACATGATCTGGGAGGCCTTTCTAAAATAGGGACAGTGGCAAGGGGAACAAGCTCCCGGGGAAAATAATTCCTGTACCCAAATGCGCAAAATAGAGAAATACCTTCCAACTCACAGTGACCTGCCGGTCACAGCGGCAGACACAAGCTTATCCAGCGCAGCCTCACTACACCCTTCCTGGATGGTAGCGAGGCAGCACGAGGCTGAGAGCATGCCTGGCAGAGGGCACTCTGATCATTGCATGCTGTGAAAACACATTAATCTGGATGACCGATTCCCTTTGGTAACACAAAGGTGCAGGTCTCGGGCACTTACATCAGCTCATAATTCCTCCGGATCGTTTCAGGGATGTTTGGCTTTGTAACTCGAACTGCCTGGAAAGAGAGAATGAAGAAAACGTAGGCAAGCAGCCAACAATCAAAAGGCAAACGGCCCCCGAGGCTGCAGAGGGTGGGGGAGCTAACACTCAGGGCATGCTCTGCCAGACAAAGCTTTTGCATGCTGCAGGAATTGTCACCAGCTCCAGACTCCATAGAGCAAATGTAAGCTTTAATGATCTCCTGACATGACAGCAGACTACATCCCGGCTAAACAAGTATCCAGGATAACACCAAAAGAAACCCAAACCAACAAAATCAAGAGGCAACAGGAAAGATACTGTTCTCATTCCTCGAGAAGTTAAACACAGACTGTATTATAAAGCAATTTTCTAAAAACTTTTCACAGCTTCCTATTTCCTTTTAGCTCTTACCCCTCCCTATGATCTGCATCTTAGACATTCCAATGTGGAACCCTAATTACCTGTATAATTAATCCAGGGGCCATTGTAGTTAGATCTTGCTGCAAGGCCAGTTTAAGGTTTTCATCAATCTGATCTGATTGGGGGGAGGAAAAAAAAAAAGGTAACTAAAAATCCCGAAAGGCAGCTTGCTCTCAACAGGTARTGAATTAGGTGGAATGGCTCAGATTTCTTATTCCTGGAAAGCAAATACAAATATAAGTTTGATATAAAGGTGCTGTGCTGAGCAAAAGCATCCCTGAGCTAAAGGCAGGTTCCCATCTCTCTCAGCACATCAAGCAGCATTTCAAAGCGTTAAAGACCCAACAGTCTTCATGCATTTCTTGGCAATGGGGCAGTCTGGACCTTTCTCTTTTCTGTTTACAGGCTTTTAACTCTCTCTCTTCTCTGGAGACTTCTGGAAGACTAAATTCCTCATAGATTCATCATGCAAAGAACCCAAGCACTGAACAGAAAATCAGTTACACGTGCAGATCTATTAGAAACAGCCATACCAAGGTCACTGACTGCCGTGCCAACAAGGGCTGATCGTGGTAGAGGGCTCAGAGAAGGTAGTGCCTTTTCTAAAGCATCCTGAGAGGCAACATCCCTGTCACAACTGAGCCACTTATCCACTGYCTGCATGGCCATGGGGGCATGAAGCATATCTTGGGTCTGAGCTACAGAACTCATGGGCTCTTGAAGAGTCTTCTTGGAGACTTTGATCTGGGACAAAGTCACCTACACAATGTATGTCACATGGAGACTTGGGACTGCCAGGGATGTGGTCTATACTCTGTACAAATTCAGAGATCAAGTSCTTCCCCACAGGCCACACATCTACAACACAAAAGCTCTTTTCAGGGAAAATAATGATAGAGTACCCAATGCAAACACTTGGGAAAAACTAYAGAAACATGGCAGGCATAAAATGAAACTCTCTCCAGTTGCCAGCAATCTGCAGTTTARGATCTTTYTGAGCCAGAGATAATATCTTYATAATAAAACATTTGTGCTCAAACCCACTTYCCCAGTGATATCTTCCCAACTGGATCCTCAAGTAGATGCGGTCCAGCTAGATCATGATTGATTAAGAACTGCATCTGTTCCAGCAGGAGACAAAGAAACTGGAAAGGCAGAAATGTAAAATGGCTGCATTAGTTATTTTAATAGACTACAAAAACTTCATCAGCAAGATCTGTTTGGCTCAATGGATAAAAATTAGCTTCAGAATATCTACAAAATTTCAAAAAGAAATACAAAACAAAAGCCTGCTGCAGTGAAAAGCTCTAAGGATAGCAGTGTTTCCAGTTGGGGCCTGCTCAGAGATGCAAAGGGAAAATAAAAATGTAATAGCCTTGAAAGCGATCACATCTCACTCCTTTATTATTTGCTTTGGTCCCAGTCTGGCTGTCTGGAACTCACATTTGTAATACAGTTCAGCCAGGAGTTTAGGAAACAGCTGTTATCAGTTTCCTGCACCTGCCTGCAGATGTGGGGGCAGCAAATCATGACATAAGTCTGTTTGAAATGGGCCATGCTCCATTCATAGTTTGTGAGCCAGAAAACATTCAGCTCAGACCAAAAGAGTTACACGGGAGTTTATACAAGTTCCTTCTGTGCAAGTCAGTGGCCTTGAGTCATTTCAAGCAGTTGTTGTCAGCAGCTGCTGACATCTGGAGACTCCATCAGCAAAGAGCCAGCACACTCGCCAACGGTCCCRTAAAGGAACGGGAGGGGAACTGAGTCCCAGTTCTAAGTTTTCCGCAGAGACCCAGGCAGAAAGGGGATAGCCAAGCTTCTTGGAAAGCCCCGTTTGATTAGAGGAATGGTTTGCGAGCACCCTCCCTGTGTTCTCTCAAGGACTTGGCATCGAAAAATCACAGCCATGAACTCAGTCCATTTTGGGTCCAAACTGTTCACAGCAACACTTTGCCTACAGCCAGCACTGTYATACCGCCCAAATGCTGGAAGGGATTTCTCGTCACTCCAAAGCAATGAACAGAACACTCAGCACTGGCAGCGGCCTGTCTATTTCTACCAAGAAACCACCACTCTGTTTTGGACTGTGGCTTAAAACGTGCTCTCCAAGCGTCTGTGCTGCCTGATTTCCCAGGGGTCTGAAGAGAGGAATGGAAGGTCAGCAGGCCCTCGCCAAGCAGGGCTGTTTTCTAACACTCACTCACAACGCCCAGGCGCCGCAGCAATGGGCACGTCACAAAGCTAATCGAATCCATAGGGCAGTGAGTGCATGTTCATACTTTCTGTGACAGCAAAGAGCAGAGGACTGCTTTTTGCATCTAGACTAGCAAACCCTGGGACTGATTCAACAAGTCACATTACCTAAATGCAGAAATCGCACAGCAGAATTTCTATTTGCTCCTCTCAAACTCCCTGCTACTTCTGACTTTTTTTTGTTGTTGTTACAATACACTGAAGCCCTCAGCACTGGAAGGTAGCGAGAAGCAAATAACTACAGCTGGTTAACAATCCTGTTTCAAAACAGAGCAGATGTGATTAATATGTAAAAGTCCATCTGTTACAGGGTAGCGACTTCTGTATCAACAGACCACGCAGATAGTTATCAGAAACATCAAGGAACCATCAACCCAGCACTGAGCCTGCAGAGTTAGTGTCACAGGTCAGAGAAGCAGCTCACCGAACAGCTCAATGTAGACCTCCTGCAGCGTGTGGACACTGCAGAACTGGTTCAGCTCGTGGTGWATCTTGTTGAAGATGAGAGCTTTGTCATAGTCAGCGGTGTAGTTCTTCACTATGTCATATACTATAAAAGAAGGAGTGAAACCGGTGTTAACAGCTGGGGTGGGGGATGTCTCAGGCGGGGCTGAACACTTGCAGTGGAAAGCTTATGGCTCGGTCCCACCAGCAACAGCAAGAGATGCAGCGCCAGTCGGTGAAACGGGGAAGCACCCACCAGAGAAGAGAAGCCTGCACCGCAAACAAGCACTTTGTTCACGTATTCTGACAAGGGAGTTTTAATTATTGCTAGCAGTACATCACACACTAACCAGCGTTGTCACGTGCTTAGTAAAAAGAATGACATCTAAGTCACAGCAGCCCTCTCTGCACTACCTGCAAATGTCTGTCAGGAAGACAGCACACATGGATTGCGTCTGAACAGCAGAATACAGAGGCTGCGGGGCCTGCACGCAGCAGGAGGAGGGGATCCCAAAGCCGGCGTACGACAGAGGTCTCAAAGCAGGACGCTGACGAGCTCAGAAATAATACCATACTCGTAAACAACAGGATGTTAAAAAGAAAAGGGTCTGAGGAAAAGGCTGCATGGGTCATTCCCTTTGCGCCTCAGATGCCAGCCTTCTGCTTGCAGACTCCCGTCTCCCCCACTGCTTGCACGTCTCATTACTCAAAACAGAAGCTCTTCATTGAGGCACAAAGCCCAGTGGGGCTGTAATAACACAGATAATAAAAGTGATAGATGACATTCAGGTATTAATGAAGTAATTAGTAACACAGAACAAGTATGTGCAAGAAATAATAAACACMCAAGTGCCTGGGAGAGCTAGTTAAAAGGTCTAAGCCCCAGGAAGTAGGAGCTTTACAAGGTATACAGGGGAATACCAGCAGTACTGCCTAGCCCCAAACCAGTCAAAGCACAAGCGTGCACAAACTCCCGACCTCACCTTGCACTAGCAGGAGCACAAAGAACTCTGGGAAAGCAAAGTCACATGGATGCCGGGCGCAAGGAGTTGCAGGGTCAAAGGGAGGAACTCACCTGCACTTTGGATCAGGAAATTCACCACCTCAATTCTGTCAAAATAAATCATCACTCCCCCACTGCAAAAAGAAGGTAAAAAAGAAAGAAGAAGAAAAATAATAAAGACGTTTACTAGCAGCCAAATGCTCTGCCGTGCAGCCGGACGGCTGCTGAASAGAGGACACTCCCCTCTAGCGGGCTGAGCACAACATTTACAGCCCTCGGCGCAGCCCGCTGCGACGTTACGGCAAAGCCCCCACCCCACTCTGTGCACCAGCCTCCTGGTTTTAGCTACAAGTGTCCTTTAGGAACTGCATCACAATATGCAGGTCCAGGTTGGAAAGACCAGTTTCTAGTGGCTACAATACAGAAATACAAACTCCTGAGTCCTTTTCCTAGTTCCAGCTCTCCTGTGACAGCGAGACATTCGCTTCCTTCCTGTGCTTCAGTTTTCAGACTAGCAAAACAGAGGTAACTTCTCTACAAAGAGAAGGCAAGTTTCAGAGTATTAGATTCGTGCAAGTAAGTTGCTACAGGAAAGGTCAGGCTTGGAAAGCGCTCTGAAGCCAGCTGAAATGCAGTCTGCTCCCAGCAGAAACTTAACTAAATCGAGAATGAGATTACAGAGACTCCTGTCAGCATCGTCTACATTAACTCCAAAGGCAGAAGCACAGGGGAAAGAGGTGCGGAGACATTCAAGACGCCCACACAGGCTCAGCAGGACTCGTTAGCTTGGGCAAGGAGTAACAGAGAGCAGGTTTCATCACTTTCACTTGGGGCTAGGGAGGAAAATCAAGTCTGTCGGAACAAACCTACACATTTTAAAGCAAGCTGGAGTGTATAATCGAGGGGAAGGCCCAGACAGCTTCTTACAGGGATAAAGAGCTGGGGAGGGGGGTTAGAGCTGAGCTCACCTGGTGCCACAGGGGACATTTTTCACCTCGTCTGTCTGCAGCGTGGTCTGAGCAGAGAAAGATTTCAGGAACGAGGCTCAGGAGCCTGGCTTTCTGCGACGCCGGCCTCCCCACACACGCGGGAGCCCCCAGCACCCCGCAGAGCCCCTCTGCGGCGGCCGCGAGGGGTCCCGCTCCCACCGCAGCCCCGGCCGGGGGGACCCTCGGGCCCAGCCCCGGAGCCCCCCAAACCCCGTGATCCAGCTGGGGGGACCCTCGAGCCCGGCCCCGGAGCCCCCCAAACCCCGTGATCCAGCTGGGGGGACCCTCGGGCCCGGCCCCGGAGCTCCCCCCCCAAACCCTGCGACCCAGCCGGGGGGACCCTCGGGCCCGGCCCCGGAGCCCCCCAAACCCCGCGACCCA
>NW_020448497.1:949566-950989 GCF_003343035.1 Apteryx rowi | reverse complement strand
GGCGCCTGGGGGCCGCTCGGGGACGGGGCCTGGCTGCCGCCTCGGTGCCAGGGGTGCCTGTGCGGCTCCTCCCGCTCTGGCGGTGCTGGCTGGGCAGATCCAGAAGCCTGTGTGCCTCGTGCGGGCCTGGATCCCTGTCCCTGGCCACCTCGCCCCGTTCCCAGTGCTGCAAAACGTGCCCCAAAGCCCGGTTCTTCCCTGTACTGCCCCCTCACTCGCACACGGGAACCGTGCCCCATGCCCCACACCTTGTCCTGGCCCTGGGTGCAAGGACAGGCCGCCATGCCCTGTCCCCAGCGCCCCGAGATGTGCCCCAAAGCCCGGTTCTCCCCTGCACTGCCCTCTCGCTCGCGCACGAGCTGCCGGGTGCTGTGCCCCACAGGGTGCCGTGGCCCTGGGCATGGGTCAGGCTGCCGTGTCTCATCCGCAGCTCCCCGGGATGTGCCCCGAGGCCCGGTTCTCCCCTGCACTGCCCCCTCGCTCGCACGCCTGCGCCGTGCTCCACGGGATGCCCCGGCCCTGGGTGCGGGGACAGGCTGCCGTGCCGTGCCGCGACCTCTCCTCCCAGCTCGACAGGGCTGCCGGCAATTTCAAAAATCTGTTCCCTATTTGGATGTGTTTGGCCCAGACAAAGGAGCAATAATCGGAAAAGTGACAGACCATGCAAAAATATATTAAATCTTCTGCATCTATAACTGTTGACGGGGACTTAAGAAACATAGGAGAGACATATAAAATGTCAATATAGAATAATTTGATCTTTACACTTGATAGATCTCCTAGGGTTATATATAACAAGCCTGTCAGAAGGACTCAGCACCATTTAGAAATAAAGAATGAAATATCTGCAATATTTGTCAATCCAAATTTTACAGCTCTTAAATAAGCGCAAAAGGGCGCCAGAGATGAAATACACCCTGTATTAGATTTTTTTTTAAATGCTTGCCCAGATTTAAGGCCTTGATAAAAATGTATTAAATCTTTAAAGGTTTTAATGAATCTAGTATGTGTTTCATAAATCAAGAACCTCTGCTCAGCCCCCTCTCAGTTTAATAAGGGTAAACTAGGAAATTGCTCTGAGCTGAAGCAAATACGTTCGTATAATATTGAAAAGTAATAGATTTTTAAATGTGGGGTGTTCTGGCTTGCGGGCCGGGTTTTGCTTCATAACATCRGAGCTGTATCATTGCCCTGAGTGGGAAACCATCTGCGGCCACGTGTTTAACGGCATCAAGAWGTGAGCTAGCGCAAGGGCAAATATTATTTGTAATAATCCCGAAAAAAATAGCCCAAAACCCCATTACTTTCAGACCGGGGGCCAGGAGCGTCAGGCGGTGCCTGTGCTGCGAGACCCTCTGCTTTTAGCGGCGAGGACGTTTTTAACCTTAGCAAATGGTTTATTGCATCCCCCCCCCCCCCCCCC
>NW_020448497.1:939366-948471 GCF_003343035.1 Apteryx rowi | reverse complement strand
AAGCGGCATTCCGAGGGGCGCGCGGAGAACAGGGCCGGCGTTTCGGCCCTGCCGGCGCGGCAGGCGAGCTCCCGAGGGAGCGTGTCCCCCTCCGGCCGGGAAGAGCCCCCCGGCGCCGGGAAAGGCGCTGCATTTTCCCACGCCCGGTGCCCCGCTTCGCCACCCACCAGACGGGCACCGCGGTGCCCCCTCGGGCCCGGAGCGTCCCAGCGGAGCGCCGGGATGGGAACGCTGCCGCCCGGCTCCGGCGGAGGGGGCCGTGCCCGGGGCTTCCCTCCCCTCGCTCCGCCGGACGCAGCCGGTGGCCGGGTGCCAGGATGCCAGGCCATCTTCCCAGCGAATAAAGGAGCAATGTTCCCAGCCCCGCTGCTGGTTTTTTTTAAAGGAAAATGATTAATGGCGTTTAGAAACCACAATCCATCCAGGGGAAGAAGGTGGATTTTCCCAAGCGCGCGTGAGGATCGGCGCTGGGATRAGCCCCGGGGCAGAGGAGGAAACTGCCCCGCCGGCACCCGCGCTCCGCATCCGCCCGACAGCCGGGAGCGCCGCGGCGGGAGAAGCGTCGCCTGCTCCTTGAGGCCTCTGGAAAGAGCATCGGCCCTGGCTCGGGACGCCGGCTGCCGGCAGCGCCGTTCCTCATCGCCGCCGGACACCCCCGGGCCCGGAGACGAGCAGGAGGGGTTTTGCACCGCAGGCGAGGAGAGCTGCCGCTCGCAAATGCCGAACGCTCGGCAAAAGCCTCCTCCGGCGTGGATGGCGGTCTCGGTCGTTCCTGCCCGGCGGGAGCCCCGGATGAGCGGCGCGGGGCTGGGATGTGCCAGCAGTGCCCGGCACGGGAGCGGCGCCCGCGCTCCGGCATGCCGCTGCCCTGGGCTGATCCCACCGCTGGGCTCGGCCGGGTGGCCGGTTAGGAACGCGCGAGCGAGGCTTTCCGGCACGAATCCTGCCGCCGCTCCAAGCAGCTGCGCGCTCCCCCCGCGGGGCTGCGTGAGCGCCGGCCCGGGACACCGGGGGGGGAAAGGGCTTCCCGGGAAGGAGGCCGAGGCCGGTGGCGGGGATTTACAGCCCGATCCTCGAGATAAAAACCAGAGTCGCTGCTCCGACCCGAGCGCTGCAGGGATGCCAGCGGCACCRGCCTCCGCGACGCCGGCCAGTGGCTCCGGCATGCTCAGGACCGGCTCCAAGCGGCTGCTCTATCCGCGGGACACGGGGCCGGGCCGGGGAAGCCTCGGCGCGGTGCTGAAGCCCGGGGCAGGAGGCGGCCGTGCCGCGGTGATATATTTAGAGCGGGATAACGCGAGCGACAGGAAAAATCCGTGGAGGAGGTGCAGATGCATTCCCTTGGCTGGGGAGGCAGGGGATGATCTGAGCCAGGGAACAGATAGTTGGATTTCCCCGGTTTCGCCCTCCAAATAAATCACAGCTCCAGAGCCCTTTAAACTCTGCAATACGATCTGCTCCAATAAGGAAGGGAACGAAAGGCTCTGTCTCCCTGGAAGCCTCCAGAGCAATAAATCTACTATGTACAAACACATACCAGATTTCCAAGTGCATTTATTTTATTGTATTGTTTTAACAGAAAAATCAAACTGCAATAAACTCAGTCCCTCATTAGCTGCCTCTGTGTCCCGGCCAAACGCTGCTAACAAATAAAACCAGGACGAAGGAATGCGGCCGTCGGTCCAGGGCTCGGCCAGGCGCTGACCCCGCGCGAAGGCTCTTCCCGCCCGGAGGAGCCGGGCGAGGGGCCGGCCCCGTGCCGCCTGCGGAGCCGGCTCCTTTGCCGGCCTTTGCCGCCCCAAATTGGGCACCCGTGCCCCGCGCTGGGTTGCAGCCGGAGCAGCCGGGCCACGGCTCCGATTGGCACCGGTTTTCTTGCAGACGCTGAGGAGCCCCCATCCGCGGAGGACGCCCGGCGGGAGAGAGGAGGCCTCGTCCCGGATCGCGGGGACGGAGGAGCCCTGCTGCGCTTTGCTTGTGCCCCGCAACACCCAGACTGGCGACCGGAGCAATTTCGAGGCTGTCGGACATTAATCGTCCCCTGACAGTGCCGAAGGGTCTGGAGCGCACGGAGCGCGGTTCCCTACGGTGCCGCCCTGAGCTCCCCATGCCTCCATCCAGGCAGGACCCCGCGCGGGTTGCTGCGGCCCTGGAAGCCGAATGGGCACGTCGGGAGCGGCGTGGGACTCGCCAAGCCGCACGCTCCCTCGGGACCGTCGTGCTTCTGAGCTGCTCCGGCTGCAGCCCCGCGTCGCCTCCGCTGCAGTGGGGACCGGGTGGCCCCGCTGCCCGAGCATCCTCCGGCTCCATCCTCCCAGGGAGGGAGGAGCAGGGTGAGCAGCCGGTGCCGGCACCCCGGCCGGACCACGGAGCTCTGCCGCACGGAGGCTCCCGCGGAGCCTGGCGCCGCGCGGAAAACCGAGCCCCGGCGTTCCYGCAGCGCCGCAGGTGCCACCTCTCCCGGCTGCGCCGCGGGGGCATCGCGGCTTCAAAGCCGAGCACCGGGAGGGCAATGGGAGCCGGGGGCGGGAAGGCAGATCCTGGGGGCGGCGGGAGACGGAGCAGGAGGCGGACGAGCGGATGGCCAGGACGACGTGCCCGGAGGGGTCCGGGCAAGCAGCCACGTCACCGCCGGCACGGGGAACAACTTGGCCGGATCCTGAAAAAAACAAAACTAACCCCAGAGCTGCCCGAAAGGGGGAAAAAAGGAGCCAGTCTCGCAGATTTACGGAGCTGCAGTGGCAGCGGCAGCGAGCCCCACCGAGCGCCCGAGCTGCCCCGGCTCCTGCCTCAGCCCACAGAGAAATTCCTTGCTTATTGAATCACATTTGTCATCTTTAAATACATATGCAGGCCCGTGTTTCTGAATCCATAAACATCTTTAACTAACTCCGCTCAGCTAGGCCTCTTTCAGCAGTAATTTATATTTAACTTTTTCCATATGCGGGGCCTGTCGCGCGGGTGCCGTTTCCGGGAAGGCGGGGGACGGCGCGGGGGCCGCGGCCGCGTGCTCGGGGCTGCTGGACCGGCCGCCGCTGGCACGGCGCGAGAAATCCACCCGCCGGAGCCAGCCCTCATTAATCATTTGAACTACCAAACTGCCAGCTCCTTTCAAGATCTTTCAAGAAGTGTTTTCACCCAAAATAGAGTTGAAACCGCGCCGGGCCCTTCTCGCAGCGTCTCATCCATCTGGCCGTTACGGGGCTCCGGCACACAAGGCCGCTCTGTGCGCGGGGCCCCGGGGCAGCCGGGACCTGGCGGCATCCGGCGGCTCCGGTCGTACCCCCGGGGCGGCTAAAGGGGGGCTGGCTGCCGCGAGAGGGGCGAGGGCAGGGCGCAAGGACCAGCGCTCCGGGGTGGCGATGGGCACGGGACGCGGGTGACGGGGGGGACGGCGGTGGCCCCCGCACGGCACGGGAGACGGAGCAGGGCGAGCAGCGCGCACGTGGCRTGCAGCATGGGAGATCGTGCGGGGCAAGCGGCGTGAGCGCAGCGTGCAGCGTGGGAAACCGTGCAGGGTGAGTGGCATGCACGCGGCGTGCAACGTGGGAGACCGTGCGGGGTGAGCATCGTGCATGCAACATGCAGCGTGGGAAACCGTGCGGGGCAAGCAGCATGCAAGCAGCATGCAGCGTGGGAGAGCGCGCGGGGCAAGCATCGCGCATGCAGCATGCAGCGTGGGAGAGCGCGCGGGGCAAGCACCGCGCGTGCAGCATGGGAAACGGTGCGGGGCGAGCATCGTGTGAGCTGCGTGCAGTGCAGGAGATGGGGCACGGCGCAAGCATCGTGCAAGCAGCGTGCAGCGAGGGAGACGGGGCAGGAGGAGCATCATACCAGCGATGTGCAGAGCGGAAGACGGGGCCTGGTGCAAGCGGCGTGCGAAGCAGGCTGCATCCCGGAGCAGAGGCCGTGACGGACGAGCAGGCAGGCCGGAGGCAGGCAGGGAGCTGGGGGGGCTCGTCYGTCCAGCCCCCCGTGCCCTCGCTGCGCGGAGCGGCCGCGGCTCTGCCCCCCGAGCTCGCAGCCCCGTAGAGGGGACATGCCTCCTCCCGCGCTGGCCGTGCCGCGAGCCCTGGCGCTGCCGGCACAAGCGGCGTCCCGGAGCCAGCGCGGCTGCGGGCCAGCCTCGGGCGTTCAAGCAGCATGAGTCAGACCCCCAAAATAACACGCCGCGAGCGTGCTCTCCAGCTGCAAGGGCTGCGAGCTCGCTCGTCGCACGCAGGGCGAACTTCAAGGCAGATAACGCGACTCCTGCAGCCAAGGCTTTTGCAAACCTCGCCATAACCTGGCGCTTCTCTTGCAGTCTTCCCTGGGGGAAAACCCCGAACAAAACCCCAGCCCAGCCRGGATTTGCTCTTCGCTTCTCACTCCGCGGAGAAGCCGGGGGTGGAGGGGAGATTTGTCGGCCGAGCAGCAGATTCGYGCGAGGGCGGCGGGTGCTCGTATCGGTGCGTGCAGCAGGATGCCCCTGTCTGCGCGCCGATGCTGCGCCAGTTTATTTAAGTCATAAAAGTTTGGGAATTATCAAAGCAGCACTCAAGGGCAGAACGCATTTCTGCAGCTGGGGGAACTGGCGAGACGCACGCCGAGCAGGCGCTCCCGGAGCGGTTGATCCCAATAGAAAATTCCACCACAACCTTCGAAACGTGCGTAAACACCAGGAGGAGGCGAGGTCCTTTCAGGCGCGTTTCTCCAGGGCTGCGGTGGTAAATTCCTGTTTCCCACCGCTGCCACGCAAGGGCTCCTTATCGGGGTGGGTTGAGCAATAATTTTCCTAAAAACATCAGATCGCTTTGTGCCCACGACAAATCAGCAGCTCGGCGTGAGCACGGCTCACACCTCGGCTCACGTCGGAGACGTTTCCCCTGGACCATGACTCTTTCCCCCTTGGAAAGCGGAGCTGGCCGCTGTCCCGCCGCCGTCACCACTTGGAGAACGGGGGCAAAACGTCGCAAAGGCTCCTGCTCGGCAGCTGCCGGGATGCTGCAACGCTGCGCGTGTCCTTCGCCTGCCTCCCGGCCCTGCTGCATCCCGTTGTCCATCCTCGCGGCGGCGTCCTGCCGGTCGGGCCGTCTCTGCAGAGGCTGGATGGGCCGTGTCCTGCCTCGTGCACGGCGCTGGGAGCGGGGGCGAAGGCACAGAGAAGCTGCTCCAAGCAGTTTCCATAAAGGCCGCGTCGGAAAACACTGCGGTCTGCGGAAAGGGGTTTGTTCTTGCGAGCTGAGCTGAAGGAAGACGCTGCGCGAGCGGCGCTGCCGGCAGAGCCTCTCCCCCTGCTCTCCGGCGGGCGTTTAGCTGAACGTGCGTGTGCGCAGAATTACGACGCGTCAGTTATTCATCACGATAATAAACAGAGAGAGAACTAGTAACCATGCATCACCGTAGGGAACGGTATCGCTCACGAGCGTTCCTGGGGAAATCCCRGCACGAGCGGCTGCGCTTTGCAGGGGATGGCCGCGGTGGCGCCGGCCAGGGACCAGGCAGAGTGGGGACACGGCTGTGCCGGACCAGCCCGGCCCTCGCGGCATGAGGCCTGGCCACGTGCTGCAGCTCCCCATGGAGTGATGCTTCGGAGACTGCCAAAAATCAGGGCACCCGTTGGCCCGGCGTTGCTGCAGCAGGGCGACCGCGGGTCCCTTTGGTGCATCGCATCCATCCGCCCGGTGTCACTGTGGCAGGGCACCCACGGGTCCCTTCGGTGCATCGCATCCATCCGCCCGGCGTCACCGCGGCAGGGCGCCTGCGGGTCCCTTCGGTGCATTGCATCCATCCGCCCGGCATCACCGCAGCAGGGCACCCACGGGTCCCTTCGGTGCATCGCATCCATCCGCCCGGCGTCACCGCGGCAGGGCACCCGCGGGTCCCTTCGGTGCATCGCATCCATCTGCCCGGTGTCACTGCGGCAGGGTGCCTGCGGGTCCCTTCGGTGCATCGCGTCCGTCCGCCCAGCTGCGTGTTGCTGGTCCCGGTCCTGTTCCGGTTTCACCCCGTTTGGCACCGAGCATTCCCTGGGCCGAAGCTCTGCCCACCGGGAGATGCCTGCGCTGCCACCGCTCCGGGAATACACACAGAGCCGGTGTTCTCCAGGGCTGCTGCCAGGGCTAGCACGGAAAGAAAAGCTGCTTTATGCCGCTGAGAAACTCCTCATCCGCCCGCCTGCCCGCGCTCCGCTGGCCTGGCCAAGGCAGCCCGAGCCGAGCCGAGCCGAGCCGAGCCTCTCCCGCTCCTGGAGCGGGCATCGCGCCGGGGCTGCCGGGCGCAGGGCTCCGCGCTGCCCGGGCCTCGGGGGCTGCGCGCGGGAGAGGAAGCAAAGCAGCAGAAACCCGGGGCCTCGCTCGCTCGCTCCCTCGCCTCTTCCCCAGCGGACCGCGCGCCTGCGGTCCGGCGCGCCTCGAGCCCGCCGAGGGGGACGTTCCCAAGGCAGCAGCCGGCGGAGCTGCCCGGCCCCGGCCCCGGCGCGGGGCACAAAGCCGCCTTTGTTCGCGGGCTCGGGCCGCGGAGGCGAGGCGAGCACACGGCACGGCACGGCGCGGCGCGGCGTCCCCCGCGTCCCCCCGCCGCAGCCCCGGCTAAATCGCACACAGTTGCGAAGTGTCCTGACTCTTTCCACACACACCGCGGCCTCGGCAACTGCTGCAATAAATCAATAGGAAAATAGAGGCTGCCAGTTAGACTAAACAAGTGCATTTGCAAGGATTGCTAACCCTCATTAATCACTCTGACAGTCCTAAAAACACATTTCCCCTTTAATGACTGTATTTGGATAATCAGTGCTTTTTCCTCCTCAGTCAGAGGCGCAGTAACTGACAGCTGGTGTTATTATAGCCGTCCGCGGGAGAGCGCTGGGACCAGGGTCACCTGCGAGTCAACCGCTGGAGGTCTCCTGCAAGCCCGGGCCGGCTGCGAGAGCTGCTGTTATGCAAGACGGAGGGGAGCCGCCGGCACCCGCGCGCCTCCAAACCCGCTGCCCCGTGCCAGCACCCACCTGCGCCGCCCGCTGCCGCCCGCCCCGCCAAGGACCCCCGCCGGCCGGCGTTCGACGGCCCCTTTTTCGGCACTCCGCGTTCCCTTTGGGTGACTTTTGCTTCCCGGAGACGTTTGAAACCTCACACGTTTTTTTTTCTGTATAAATGATGCAACACATTAATGCACAGCACATTATGAAAATGGTAATTCAAACCCATACAACTCTAAATTAAGCCATACATTATCCGACCCACTCAGCCATATATTTTGCAGAGAGACAGGATTGAATCAAATCAAACCGAAACTGTGGAGTGCAGGTTGTTAGACAGAATGATTAATAAAGTGCATCCCAGTGCTCTTATTATAAAATGAATCCTGCAGTAACCTGGGCATACATTAGCTAGGGAGTTATTTAATATATTGGCAACACAGTCATTTCCTAGCAGATAAAGTCCCGGCGTGCTGGCGGGGATCGGGTGATGCTCTGCAGTGTTTACACATCCCGGCCCCGGTGCGGCAGTCTTCAGGGAGGGAACAAAATATTCCCGCGGGAGCTGCCTGCCCCGAGGGACGCAGTGGCCCRGCCGCGCGCAGGCACAGGCTCCACGCAACGGAGGGCTTGCAGGGAGCAGCCGGACRGACGGACATGGGGGGGACGAGCCCGGCAGCACTCCCGCAGCCGCACAGCTCCGGAGCAGCGTTCCCAGTGGGATGCAGCGAGGCAGACACCGGGCGGCCTTGCACCAGGGCGGTGAGGCTCCCGGCGGCAGGGGGACAGGCAGGTGGCCACATGCCCCGCGCAGCCCCCTGCCACCGCCCAGTGCGCGCCAAAAATGCCTCCCGGCCAGGCCAGGGCTGCTCCCAACCTGGCTCTGCCATTTCCAGGCCCTCGTCCTGCAAACATCCCGCCCGCGGGAGCAGCAGCCATCCAGCGGCAGCGCACAGACGGACCAGAGCGGGTCCGCGTCCAAGCGAGGGGGAGCAGCGAGCGAGGGGGCCCTTGCAAACGCGGGCGGCGAAGGAGCCGGCCTCACACCGGCCTCTCCCATCCCTAGCTCCCGGCCGACAAATCGGCCCGGGGACGCGCCGGGGACGCCCGGAGCAGCACACCCGTGCCCCCGGCGCCCGCAGCCCCTGGCGCCTGCCCGCAGCCGCGCCGGAAGGAGCCAGCAGAAAAATGAGAATCACATTGGCAAAACACGTCCCTGGTTTCAGCGCGTCGTTTCTTCAGCTCCCAGGACACAAAGGGATTTAAGCAGGGGGCGCACGGCAGCGCGAGGAGGTGGTGAGCTAGGACGAAGAGCACCGCTCGCCCAAACGCAACAGGAGCAAACCGCCAGGAGGGGGGGAAAAAAAGAAAAAAAAAGAAAAAAAAAGATGTGGGGCAACGGGAGCGTGGGGTGTTTTGGGGGGAGCGAGGACACGGCCGGGAACGCCCCACAGCGGCGGTGCCGGCCGGCAGCCCGGCTCGGGAGGAGGCCTTTCCTCCRGGAGGGCCAAAGCGCCCGTGCGGCCGGGCGGCAGCAGCCCACGGCTCTGCCTCCCTCCCGYGCCAGCGGCCGCAGCTCCGCACACTGCAGCGTTCCCTGCAAAAGGGACGGGAGCGACGCTGCTTTCAGAGCCGTTCATCAAACCCCGCTGCGCTCTGCTTGCGCGGACGGCAGAAAGATGATGTGGGGCGGGGAGGGGGCACAACTCGGCATCAGTGCTGAGCTGCCCGCGCGCGCCGTGCGCAAGGCTGGGGCACGGACCCGGATCCTGCTGATGGTGCAATTCCAGCCAGGAAACCTCCCGCCTTCCCGGGGGCTGCGGCGCGGCGAGGAATTGCGCTCTGCTCCCCGGAGCGTCTCGGGGGACTCGGGCTCTTTGCATCGATTTCAGCTCAAACGCCTTCTCGAACCTTCCTCCACCGCCGCGCACGAGAAAACCCGGCGCCTTCCTCCCTCGGAAACGCGGACGTGATTAAGAAGGAACCGAGGTACCGGACATGCCTCTCCGCTACACCGGCTGCCCGCGGCCCCGCGCTCGCGGACGCGACCTCGCCAGGAACGGCAGCGCCGCCGGGGAAGCGCTCGCGCCGCGCTCCGCTCCCCAGCCCCGCGCGGCGCCTCCCGGCCCCGGCCCCGGCGGGACCCCGCA
>NW_020448497.1:937364-938829 GCF_003343035.1 Apteryx rowi | reverse complement strand
TCCTCCTCCTCCTCCTCCTCCTCCTCCTTCCCGCGGCGCCCGGGAGCCCCGAGGCCTCGGCACGGCCGCGCTTGGGGACGCAGAGAGCCGCCGGGCCGGCACGGCCGGGCCTTCTCCCTTCCTTCCTTCCTCCCGGAGCCACCCCCACAACACAGTTTAAAAAATAAAAATAAAATAAAATACATCTGTCAACTTTACAAATGAAGAGAAACGGAACTCCAAAATGCTAAACGAGGAGGGGGAGGAGGAAGAAGCGTTTCTTTTTGTTTGTCGAGAGTCATGCAAGAATTCCTCAGGAGGGAAATCAAGAAGGAGGGGGGGAAAAAAATCAAAAGAAACAGAAGGGAAAAATAAAAGCCCCACACCTGCAAAGTAAAGATTTTTTTTTTCTTTTTTCTTTTTTTTTTTTGGACACAGACTTTTTGCATACCATTGATTCATTGGTGTATTAATGCACTTATATTCCCAGCTTTAAGCTAACATACAGTAAATAAATACACAGTCCCAGGAGGGCGGAGGGGGCTCGGGGGAGGCTGGAGGAGGGGAAGGGGCTGCGGTAGTTACTGATATCCGAGTGCAGAAGCTGAAGTTAGTCTTTGGCCGTAGAGCGCGTACGGAGAGTAGTAAGGTCCGGCGGCGGGCAAGGACGGCACGGGCAGGGCGCCGGCCGTGGGCAAATGGCTCTTGCCGTACGGGTGGTACCTGTTTAGTCCCAAAGTGTGTGGACTCCTCAAGGACAGGGATCCGGGTAACGTGGTGGGGCTGCCGGGGGCGGCGGGCGGGAGGTGCAGGTGGCACGAGGCGGCCGAGCCCAGCCCCGACGCGGGGTAGCCCGCCAAGAGTTTCTCGGCCCCCGGCAGGGCCGTGTGGGTCCGTAGGTGGGTGAGCAGCTCCTCCGAGGTGGCAAACCTCTTGTCGCAGGGTCCGCTGGCAGACACCCAGTTGCATATGTGGGGCAGGGGGTCGTTCTGGAGCATGAAGCCGTAGGTGTAGAGGGGGTGGCCGGGCAGGCTGGGGGTGGCGCTGGAGGAGAGCGTGGTGTGCACCGAGTGCAGCGGGTGCGTGGGGTACACCAAGGGGTATCCGCTTTTGAGGCTGCCGGGGTCGTGCACGCAGCTGGAGCAGTTGCCGGTGCCCAGGTGCGAGGCGCTGTGGTAGCTCAGGCAATACGGGTCCCTGCATAATCCCTGCATGAAGGAGGGCGGCGAGGCGCCCGTCAGCGGGCTGGAGCTGGGCGGCTTGCCCGGCAGCCCCAGCGCCCCCGGCAGCTGGCTGCCCACCAGCCCCGGCTTGGTGGGGTCCAGGCCGGGCACGAACTGCGAGGGGTAGCCGGCGTAGGCGCCCACGATGGAGCCGTGGTAGCCGATGCTGGAGGGCGGCAGGGGGAAGACGGAGTGGCCCGGCTTGTAGGGCGACACGGGGGCCACATGGCCGGCGGGCGGCAGGGCGGGCGGCTCCGACTTGC
>NW_020448497.1:928834-935579 GCF_003343035.1 Apteryx rowi | reverse complement strand
GTACCCAGCACCCAGTCCCTGTGCCCTGCACCCAATCCCTGTACCCAGCACCTAGTCCCTGTGCCCAGCACCCAATCCCTGTACCCAGCACCCAGCCCCAGTGCCCTGCACCCAGCCCCTGTGCCCTGCACCAGCCCCTGTGCCCAGCACCAGCCCCAGTGCCCTGCACCCAGCCCAGTGCCCTGCACCCAGCCCCTGTGCCCTGCACCCAATCCCTGTGCCCAGCACCCAATCCCTGTGCCCAGCACCCAATCCCTGCACCTAGCACCCAGCCCCAGTGCCCTGCACCAGCCCCAGTGCCCAGCACCCAGCCCCGGTGCCTGCACCTAGTCCCTATACCCTGCACCAGTCCCTGTGCCCAATACCCAGTCTCTGTGCCCTGCACCTAGTGCCTGTACCCAGCACCCAGCCCCAGTGCCCTSCACCAGCCCCTGTGCCCTGCACCCAGTCCGACCGATGCGCCATGCACCCTGAACCCTGCCTGTGTGCCCTGTGCCCGGCTCCGTGCACCCAGTGCCCAGCCCAAGCCCTGCACCCAGTCCAGTCTGTGCACCCRGTGCCCTGTGCAGCCCCATGCGCCCTGCGCCCGCCTGTGCCCCCTGCGCCCAGCCCCTGCGCCCCGTCCAGCCCCTGCGCCCAGCTAGGTGGGGGCTGTGGACACCCTGCCCGGAGCGGTGCAAATCCGTGCAGGACCAAGCCAGGCCTCTGTGTCCGGAGAGGCAGGTGGATGCAGGAGCCTGTGGTGGATGCCCCGGGGCTGGCTGCTCCCTGCCCTGCTGCCCCCGTAGCCTGGCCGAAAAATCCAATCTTTTCCCCAACTTTTAATGTTTTTCTCATGTAGCCAGCTCTGCTGGACCCCGAGACAACCTTCTGCGTGCAAACCAGGCAGCGATGGGGTTACTGGGGGGACAGAGCGCTGCTATCGTCCCTCCGTGGGGGACACTGCAGTTTGCATATGGACATTTCTATTTTGCACGTTTTGTAATCACCACCATTTGAATTATTTTGAAGAGCAGGAGCTCTTGGCTGTTATAGACCATTTTCTGTTTCTGAAGTAGCGAACGTCCGCTGTTTTACACACTCAGCAAACACGCAGGCGCGGGAGGTGTGCCGCCAGCGTGCCTGCAACGCGGGGACCAGGGCGGGCCAGACCCTGCGCCCCACGCAGAGCGGGAATAGCCCCACGTTGCTGCCGGTCCTCAGCGCTTTTCCATTTTCTCTGATTTTCGGAGCCCTAAGAATTTTCCAGCGTCGGTGCAGACCGCTGTGTACCTAATTTAAGCCTTCTGACAATTCGCTTTCTGTTCCTAGTTACCTTTTCCAGACTTCCTCGAGTCAAAGTCGCAAGCCCGCACGGCGCCGTCCTGCTGGGATTGGGCGGACGATGCGCGGGAGCTGCCGGACCGCAGGGGCCGGGCGCAACCGGGGGCCTCGGGGAGCCGCGGGAGGAGCGCGGGGGCGGCCCAGGGGCGGCGGGGCCGGCGGCCAGCGGGCCTCGAGAGCGGGGCGCGCTGAGCCCGTCCGCCAGCTCACGGCTTGCGCAGCGCGTTGGGGTGATGTCATGGCCGCGCTATTAAAATCGAGGCTTATCTGGAACAAATTACCTATTGAAAACCCGGCAACGCCGTCTCCCTGATTGGCGTGGTGTACCGCGAACATATTTATAACTCTGGATGTTTGACATTTTCATGTTTTCTTTCATGTAGCGCTGGCTGAAGGCATATAATTTGCCAGCAGTACACCGCACGGCGACCGCTGGCTGCCAAGCCGGGGCCGGCGGGCAGGAGCGAGCCCCGGGCAGGCGGGTCGGGTCGCGAGCCGCCAGGGTTGCGGGCCGTTCCCAGAGCCGGAGGGCTCCCGCGCACCCGCCTCCGCCGCGTTGGGGTTCATCCTGCCTTCCCGGAGAGGCCGAGGGCAGGGAGGGAGGGAGGGAGGGGGGGACAGACACGTCCAATTAATCATATTAAATCCTGACAGATGCTTTACGTTACGACAACGTTGCTATTATTAAGTCCGCAGGGCCACCYGTGACCGCGGCGGCGCGCTCCGGGCGCGGGAAGGGGCCGCCGCTCCGGCCGCTATCAATCACGGCGCCCGTCAGAGCCGCCGGTTCGGCCGCTTTGCGAGGCTTTTCCACMCCCCCCCCCCAAGCTGGCCGCAAGATTGATTCAATCCGGACGGCGGCGATGCGAAAGGAGAGGCTGCCGTTCAAAGGAGCCATTCAAGTAAGAAGGAAACAGAGGGGAAAAAAAGTCTTTCCTCCGAGGAACTCCGCTCGCAGGCCAACAACAACACRGCGCTAACAAAATAAAACGGAATGAGGTGGGACAAGCGCGCGGCGGCCGCTCGCGCTGCTCCGCGTCACAACGGGGCGGCGAGCTGGCGCGCCGCGGTGCCCATCACCCTTGGGCTCGGGCTCGGCCGTTTCCCTTCTCCGTGAGCCCGTCCCAGGTCGGAGCAGCCCGGAGCCGCAGGGCAGCAGCGGGAATAAGCCGGTGCCGTTACCAGTGCGCTGGAGACAAAACTTCCGGATTCAGCGTGCATTCGCTAGACTAAAACTTCATCAAAGGACCATCGCAGCCAACGACGAGCCCCTGAGCGCTGTTACGGGCACCGATTGTCGCTCGTTATATTCTTCGTTTTTAATTCTGTGTTGGCCCTATTTTCGTTAAGGAGCCCAGTAACCAGAGGGAGAGAAAAGAAAACTTTTCTGTGTCCCGTTCAGCTCTGCGATCAGTCACCTCGTGCGTTCAGAACGGATATTCAAATAAAACGTGAGACCCCTTGCCAAGTAAAAATAATGCAGAGCGCTGAATGATGAGCAAAACATTTGCCAAAAAAAAAAAAAAAAAAGAAAAGTAAAGCCAAAAGCAAAAGCTTTCAGGGGTGCTTAGGCCAAAGCTTTCCGAGATGACTAACGATATTTTTGCTCCCTAATCAAGGGTTGCCCAACCCGGGCTGCTTTTGAAGTTTCCCCAAGGAGGTATCAGCAGAAGGACCCCGCAGCRGGGAGGCTTAAAATCCCTGGTCGCTTCTGGAATCGAGGCCCTGAATCGTCCCGCGCGAGGGACCCGCTCGGACGGGGCTGCTTCTCCCGGCCCTGTGCAATTAGCATTACACCAGCGAACGCTTAAACACGAGCTTAACTGCATGCATGGGTTTTCCACGGGAGGACATGACTTAAACAACCCGTGCGCTTAAAAGTAAACACATGTGCGAGCGTCTGCAGGCCTGGGCTTCTCATACGCGCGAGCAAAGCGTTTCCCTCTGCCTTGTTGCAGCTCCTGTTTGTGAATCTGCAAGTTCTGATGGCAACAACATGTAGCGGCATCTCCCCGCGCGGCCGGTTGCTCCTGCACGGAGGGCGACGCGCGTTCRCCGAGCGGCGAGTTTGGTTTCCCTTCCGTGTTCGAGCTCTTTCAGCAACTCGCAACGACTCCTTGGCGAGGCTTCCTTGCGAATGCTCGGATCTTCCGGCCGGGCCCCGCCGAGCGCAGGCGCTACGGAAAGGCGCTTTCCAGAGGAAGGCACGCACGAGGCGTCAGATATTTCTGAAGAGCGAAAGAAAGAAAGCAAACGAGGAAGCGAGCGATGTGCAGGGACTCCTGGAAAAACTCCCTCAGCAGCAGGCCCGTCTGCAGGGCCGCTGACGCGGGAAGCACGTCACTCGTGATGGATAGGGCGGCAATCCCGCCTGCCGGAAAAGTGCTTTTGGAGGGAGCCGTTGTGCAAACGATGGAATTAAACAAATAAATATCAACTCGCGTTGAAAGCGTTTTCCTGGGGGAGTCGAGGACGTTCCTTTACCTCCCCGCTTCCGCAGCAAGCGGCAGTGCAAAACCCGTGGTCCCCGGCTCGCTGTCGCGCGGTTCTCGCAACGGGTGTTTCTGCACCCTGGTTTCGGCTAATGCAGTTTGGCAACATGCTCCAGCGCTGCGGATATGCAGCAGGTCRCTCTCGGCACCCCGAGCTTTGCCGGTTGCGGCACGCACTCGCGCCGGCTCCGGGCTGGGATATCCCTTCTGCATCGCCCATGGAGGAGCCGATGTCCGACTGGGACRGCAGGAGCGAGGCGCGTGAACGTCGGAGCCTGCACGGGAAATTACAGCGGCGCAGGATAAAGCACGGATTTTAGCCACCGCAGCTGTCGCAGCGTCTCTCCCTCTCCGTGCTCTGCGCTTGCTCCGGGATAAGTGCCGTTCCCCACCGCTTCGGAAGAGGTTTCAGCTGAACTGGAAAAACCYGGCAAAAGCCAGGCCTCCGCTCGCGCGCCGCTGCTCGCTGCGTTCCTGCTATTCTGTAGGTGGATCACCGGCCGCCGGCTGCTCCGCGCAGGAGCTAACGGCAGCGCAGCCCGGACGGCCGCGGCCCCTTCCGCCGACGCCGCGGAGGAAAACGTGCCGAAGTCAGCGCTTTCCCTGCCCCGCTCCGCCGCCGCCGTCCCCCCTCGCCGCCGGCAAGGGCCTCGCGTGTAACTGCGGAACAAGTGCATAAAAATGATCTTATTTATTACAGGAGACATGTTTTAAAACAACTGACAAAATTGCAAGATGTAAAACGACAAGCAAGTGCTTTTTCTTTTTTAAACCCATATAGACTTCTGGCAATGATAAAAATAGTGTTTTCTTTTTTAAAGTTGGAATTAATCTTTCTTTCTAAAGCAATCATGTAGCAGGAAAGGCAGGAAGACACTTAGATATTAACTGATACTCACTGGATGATGGTTACTTATTGAATAGCCCGGTAGCTCGCTTCCCTCTGCAGAGCGATTAACATTAAAGAACTGCGTGAACATTAAAGCAAAAAAGGTGAGATTTTTTCCCTCCTCTACTCCCTTGATGTGTGACTAACAGCTGTTTTTCTCCGTGACAAATCAGTGGGGTCTTCCTGTTGTTGATGTAATGAAGCTGTTTCCTGGTGTGAAATTCTGCAGGATAAATTGCACGAGGGGGAGGAGAACATCACGCACTTATCAAAGCGCTTTAGAGGGAAAAAAGCTCCGCGCGGTTCTGCAGGGACGGGCAGCAGATCAAAACACACAGCGCGGCTGACACCGGGTCACCGTGACATTAGTTAAGAGGGTTTTTTTGCCTGTTTATCTTGAAGTTTTCTGCTGTTCTGAGCAGAATGACGGCCTTTAGGAGAAGGCGCTTGTTAGCGAGGATAACTTCAGGTGTTTTTCCTGGATGACCCCGTCTTCCTTCGCAGCGCCGCAGCCTGGGGAGGCCCCGCTGCAGGCAGTGGCACCCACCCGTCTGCCTTGCGGGCCTCAGTTTCCCCATCTGTAAAATGGGAGTGCAGCTCCCGGGGCCGAAGCCGGGCCGTCGCTCCCCGGGCGGCTGCGGCATCGCGGGAGCCTCGCGGCGGGGGGTCCCGGGGCAGCGCCGGCCCCAAACGCGCAGAATGGCCCCAAAAACCCTCTCCTCCTTGCTGGCCGTGCTCCAGGCTCTGCCCCGGCAAGCTCGCCCAGCCCACACAGCCACAAAAATAAATAAATATATATATATCACTATCACCTCTGTTTTTCTTTCTTTCTTTGCCAGTCTTAGTTAATTAAACTATGCAAATTAAAACAACTTAATTTATATAATATCGGTACCAGAGCCTCAAACCATTTGGTGTAGCTCATCTGGCACGTACGTTACATAAAATGTTTGGAGCMGTTCTAATAAAAATGAAAAAGGCTGTAAATCAAGTTTAATTTATTCATTTTCTGTATGGTATGAAAGCATGCCAAAATCAGATTATTTATGAGCCCTTCATAACAATAGGCATTTTTATTGGTTGCAAATGACAAAAGGGGTTCTCAGAGGGATTTTTTTCTTCTTTTAAGTTTTTTTGAATGCCTTTTCAGAAACATTTATTTCTTTGGACTCTATGATCTCAGAGAAAAATATTTAATCATTGATACAGTAAAAATAATTTATATTTAGATACTGAAAAACACAGACTTTAAGACGTAAATATACATAACTAACCCAACCCAAAGGGTCTGGCGAACGTTGCACCGCAGGTTAGATAAAAGCACCGCGATTTATACCCACCTTCTTAAATTCCCCATTAAGAACCCAATCATCTCCCGCAAGTCTCTCGCGGGGAGTCGGAGGGGCTCGGGGTTTGCTCCGCCGGGAAGAGCGGCACCGCGGCTTGGGACCCCGCGCAGCACCCGGCCCCTCGCCGTCTGCATCGCCGGGCGCAGCGCGACCGTGTCTAGCGACAGCCGATTTGCAAAAGCCGCTTCCCGGCGGAGTCACCGAACCGGCGAAGCGCCCRGGATGCCTCCCCGCTACACCGAAAACCAGCGACAAAACCACCCCGCACCGGCTTCTGCCTCCCGCTTCGTGCATCGCTTAAACCATCCTCTGCTCGTTATCTGATACGGACAGGACCAGAAATAGGGTTTGGTTAAATTTGGAACAATCTAAATCTGGAAATTGGGGACGGGTTTAAGGTGCGCCCGGCGGCGGCGGGCGCCGTTGCTGGAGGTGAGACACCCCCCCCCCCCYCCCCGGGGCTCAGCCAGGCCTGCTGCGGGGCTGGGCAATGGCCCGCGGCCAGAGGGACTCCAAAAAACGCAGAAACGCTGCTTTGCAAAAAGGCCGCTTTTTGCAAAAAAAGGCCGCTTGGACACTGGCAAAAGCCTTGCTGTGGCACGCGGGAGCGTTTCGCTGCGCTGCATGGGGAGGGGGAGAGTCGCGAGCAAGGGGGCCTGTTCCACACCCGGCTTGGCCGATCTAGAGGAAAA
>NW_020448497.1:879453-928154 GCF_003343035.1 Apteryx rowi | reverse complement strand
CGGAGCAGCTTTGCCCGCAGCGGGGCTGGATGAGCCGCGTTGCGGCACGGCTTCCAGCCGAAACCCTGCCCTCGGCCTCTGGCCCGCACGTCTCCGCGCGCTGCCCGCTCCGCCTCAGCCTCCCCTTCTGCAGAGCGGGTCGGGCTTTGCCTTGTTCCAGGTTCCCGTTTGGTAGGAACCGRCTTTCCGACGCTGTTGGCATCGCCTTCGCCCTGCTGCCAGCCGTGTCCGCGGGCCCAGAGCCCTGCCTCTTGCTCCGGTCTATCCGCACGGAGCTGCAGCCCCGGTGCTGGCGAGAGCAACGCTTCCAGCAGTCCAGGGGAGCAGCGCCTTTGCAAGGAGGCYATCCAAACCCAAGGAGAAAGGACGGCGGCTGCATCCATCACTACTGCAAGGAAGAGGAATCTCCCAAACGCCGGAGCCAAACTCCATCAATTCACATCATCGGTGCAAGCAAGCAGGAGCCCCGGGGAAATCCCCTGAGCTCCGATCACAGCGGCACACGCTGCCCGGGCRCCGCGACACCCTCCCGGTGCAGAATGACACCTGAATTCCCCCCGTGCAGGGTGCGCGGTACCGCA
This sequence comes from Apteryx rowi, assembly GCF_003343035.1. Lineage (NCBI taxonomy): Eukaryota > Metazoa > Chordata > Aves > Apterygiformes > Apterygidae > Apteryx > Apteryx rowi. The sequence continues at coordinate 927,573 of NW_020448497.1, read as the reverse complement.
GACCCACAGCAGGGAGCCCACCCAGCACCTCCAGCCTCCCACGGAGGCTGTGACTCCCATCCCAGGGCATATAAAAACCTGCCGCCGACCCAGCTGCGTCTCGTTCAGGGAAAAGCACCTTCCCGGGGCGCGAGACCGGGGGGGAATCCGGCCCGGTGGAGTTTATCTGCCACACATGATCAATACTGAATTTAAGTAAGGTTTATTGGTATCTGTAATTTAACATGACACATTTCTAGCATGCATTACTCTGAGATCATCGTGTGCATAAAATATGACAGGAATCTTTTAAGTGCAAGCATAGTTCTCAGTTAATTTAATAACTGAGATGGAAAATGGAATAGCATTAAATTTAATATTATACATAATGCTCCTACACTTCCTTCACCTGCTTCTGGCATCATTTGTTTTCCCTTCGCCCTCATTTACAACCTTTTCAGCCCAAACCGTTGCGGAGCGCCGCCAGCCCAGCCCGGGTGCGTGGTGCCGCTCCGGTCGGCGCTCGGAGCCCCACGGAGCGCCGGCAGGGCTGGAGCACGAGCCCACGCTTCGCTCTCCGGTCCCCTCTGCTTGCATCCCGCCAGCCGCCTCTCCCGGCTCCGTGGGCTCCCGGGGCAGCGATGGGAGAGGGGCTGTCGGAGGGATTGCGGCGGCGGCGGAGCGAGCTGCTCTTTATCAGGGAGCAGCGGAGCCTGACAGCGCTGTAACTCGCCCGGCGCAAGGAGATGAGCTTGCAATAAACCCGGCGGCGCGTCGGAGGTAACGAGACAAAATGGCAGGGCCGTGCAAGCCCAGCAAAAGCAGTGGGAGCGCCTGGAGCAGCGAGCCCGCTCGGCTCACCTCTGCCTTTGGAAGCACGGCAGCGTTTTTGCACGGCTGCCAGAACAGTTCTTTACTGCAGCTTGGAAAGTCTCGTCCGCGGGTTTCAACACCTCGGTCTCACACCACATAATGCAACAGCTAATTCCACTTTCAGGCTGATGTCAACGTTCCCCTTTGCTGCCACGGCGCAACGTGAAGACTACATTAATTTGCATTTGCTGTGTGYGAGTAACGCGTTCCAGATAATCGTGGTAACTCCTCAAAGGTATAGACGGGAATTTCCTGGATAACGTGCTGGATGGAAAAAGCTTGCGGGATCCAGGAGAAGGAAACAGCATTGYGTGTTTTCATAACTCCTCCTGGAAGCGGGGCCGCTGCGAAACGGGCCGCAGCGCCGCGGGCCTTGTCCTGGCTTCTGCTGCCGAGGGGAGAGCTAACGAGAAGTTAGACAGTTGTTGCTTTAAGCAAGACACCGAAAATATGGATGCTTTTGTCTGCAGTAGTGATGACCCTTTGCCTATGGGTCTGACAAGCACGTCGAGCCCTTGCCGCCGGCACGGGAACCYGCCCGGCGCCCCGGGTAGACCAGCTGCCCCAACCCGGCGGCCCCCCGGCGCACGGATGCTCCTGCCGGGACTCGCGGGCTGCGGGAGGGATTTTTTGCTCCGTCCGCGCTGCACGGCGGGGCCGCGGCGCCGCTCCCGTTTACGACCCGTTCTGACAATCCCCCCGAAGGATAAAAGTCTGTACATAATCATCTCCCTCTCCAGCTTTGTTAACAACTTCAATTAACGGCGCGCTGCGTAATGCTTCATCAGCCGTTTGGATYACAGATGAAATTAAGCCATCATATTTATGAACTACGCAGCGAGTTCTAGGAGGGCTCCACATATTTTACGTTTAACAACTTGCCCTCTCATTTTATATATAACGCTAATAACGATTCGGTGGCGGCTTTGGGGGGAAAACGCAGGTGACGAAGAGCCGGAGCCGGTCCGGGGTGCGGAAGGGGCCTTTCGCGCTGGGCGCCGGCACGAGCCRTTTTATATCCCCAGTGCCCCAAAGYGGGTGCCCTGTGCAAGCCCAGGCCTCGCTTTGGGGGAAAAAAGTGATTTCTTAAAGCAGGGGGGCCTCCCCGTCCCCGCCGCGGGCACTGGCGCACCGAGGCGCCGTGCAAGGTTAATTAATTTGAGCAAAGACCAAAGCCTAAAAGATGGGGAGCAGCGCGCTGAAAGATGACGGCTGGCAAAAATCATTAGAAGCATCTTTCAACAATCTATATACTGTTATCGATCCTGTTATAGATCATGTTCCTTTCCCCTTTTTTGCAGGATCTTCTGGATCGATACAGCAAGTGCATTGAGACTGTAGCAACACATTTAAAACCTTATAAAAGGTTATTTAGTTGCTAACAGTGCAGCAGTTTCTGCAAAGCCTGCCAAAAGGTTACAGCTTTTTGGGCATCATAAATTACAGACGACAGGGAAAAAAAGTAAGTGCGGTTTTCTTTATTGTCTCAATGATGGATGGGCTCCTGAACAAGACACAAAATACATCATATCACCTTTAATGGGACCACATTTCTGTAGCCATAACTCACAATTTTAAAATAGAAAATGGTGAAATATGGCGTTGTATATTCCACTCCTGACATATTTATGAGTCCTTCCCTTCTTATAAATACAGTGATTGCTATTTCAAAGCAGCATGTCAGGTATGAACAGAGCACAAACAGCTGGTGCGATTGAAAAATTATAGCCAGAGTTGGACGTTTTCAAAAACTCTCTCTAGCAGCAGTAAATTTACAATGTTTGCACTAACTGTTATTAAAACCAAATCCATATCTTGGCAATGGGAACGCGCCGCTCCGTAACAGCTGGAGTGACAGCGCTGCCGCCAGCTGGGGCGAGCCGGAGGGCCGGAGCGCCCAGCCCCGGGGCCGCGGGAACGGGAGCGGGATGGGTGCCTGCTCCCAGGCCTCTCCCGCTGAGCCGACGGCCCGGACTCGGCCGCAGCAGTGGGCTCTCGCATGCAGCGGGGCGGCAGCTCCCGGCCGCTTTCCAGCCCGGAGCCATGGCGGAGCAAGGCGACCTGCCATCGCAAACCCTTGGAAAGCRGCAGGGGACTTTCGCTCCCTGCTCGGGAGGGGACTCAGGCTGCTGGGCGGAAGCGGCTGCCGGGCACATGCTCCGTGCAGCCGGCCGCCCTCCCGCTCCCATGATGGATGAAGGGGATTGGAGATGCATCCCGGGATTCGGCCCTGCCCCGAGGCTGATGCAGAGCTGCTGGTTCTGGCACGGGCCAGGCGGAGCCGGTGAAATCCTGCCCTGCCATGGAGCAGCCAGCGCAGACCTCGCCATGGATTCCGGGATGTGCCCTATATCCAGCCCCACCACGGACCCTTCCCGAGCCCCTTCCCGAGCCGGACAGGCCTCAGGGGGATGTGGTGTCCCGGCCCCTCCAGTCACTCCAGCGCCAAGGGCTGGGAGCCGGCTGCTCCGGTCCCCGCGGCTCCAGCCCTGCCGGAGCATCGGGCTCTGGCTCTGGCCTCGCGCTGATTTATGCTTCAGTCCGTAATGGCAGTTTAATGTTACACTAATACACGTTTCAAGGCTGGTGCCATTTCTGTATCATTATTTCCATTCATTCTGCAAGAGTGTTTTACTAGTAAATACCTCACGGAAGACCTAATCCTGCCAAGAGCCCTCCTGAACATCGGCAGCCCCTGGGAGCGCCGGGAATTCTCCGTCCTCATTTAAGCACACAAAAGGCCTCTAATTAGCTTTTTGTTTGGGCCGATTACRAATGTGAGTTCTGACCTTTCAAAGTGATTAGCTTTTTGAGCTAACTAATCTGCATAACATCAGTCTCCAAACTAGGCATGCGGTCTGGGGCCGAGGCTTTTTTTGTCCTCGTTTAGGCCTTTCTTTCCCTCCGGCTCCCGCGCTCCCAAGGAGGCACCTAAGGGCGACGCGCTCCCGGCAGTGCCCTGCGCCAAGCGGATCCCTAAATCCGCAGGGCCCGGCGCCCAGTGCGGCTCCCGCCGTCTTTCCCACCGTGTTTTCCAGGCTGGCGGCTCCTCGGGATGCCCCATCGAGCCGGTGCTGTGGAGAGGCGGCAGAGCCCCGGCTTGGCTCCCGGTGCTGGCGCCGGCCAAGGATGCTGAGGAAGCGCCGGGATGCACGGGAACAATAGTCTTTTCCAGGTTCTTTGTGGAAGCTAAACTCAAAACTCTTCATCGCTGATTTACATCCCTTTACCTCGGCCAAGCCCTCCAGAGGTGCGTTTGATCCCCCTGGATTATTAGACACAAACTTTTCGATAACGAGATGTCGGGATCTCCGCATCCCGCTGCCAGCTCGCGCGTCTCCACGAGCCGTCGCAGAGGAACCGTCGCCTTGGGTAAATCCTCCCAGCGAGCAGCTCCGCTGCTCCGCAGCCCGGGGGGCTTCGTGGCCGGGGGGGGCCGAGCCCGCCGGGTGCAGCCACCCCCCGAAGCCCGTCGCAGCCCCCGCGCCCGGCCGCCTCCCTCCCCGCGCYGACGCCGGCAGCATTTTTCTTCCCGCGCACATGCAAGGACCTTTGAGTTGACTGCTCTGTTTTATAACATCGCTGTTTCCTGGCCTGGCTTTATTACATCTGTTCTTTGGGGTATGGTGTTATAAATCGGGTATGTGATGACGTGTAATCACTAACTGCAAAGCCAATACATTTTCGCTGCAACAGCAGCAAGACAAATAAAGGAGCGAAGGCGAAGCTGCCGGGGCTGGGAGACGGGAGCGTGCGCGCAGGCACCGAGAGGGGCAACGTAAAAAGCTGGTTGCACCTTGACAGCAGTGGTATCCCCAGGGAACAGCTGTAGGAAGGGGGGCTGGATTTTGCTAAAACATCCCCGTGCGCCTGTGACCCTCTTTGGGAGCTCGGGGGCTCCCCGTCCTCCGTCACGCATCCCGCAGACGGCCATGCAACGGCCTTGTCCTGCCTGGGCACGCAGGGATCGGGGCCGTGTCTGGGCTTTGCAGCGAGGGCTGGAGCATCTCTGCCCCTCGTCCGCAGCGCAGCGCTGCCGAGCTCGCCCATCCCGGCCCTCTGCCRCCGCTCCCGGCTCACTGCTCCGGGTGCTTCATCCCGGGAGGCTGATCGGACTCTGGGGCTGGAGCGCAGGCGAAACCAGCTCCGACTGAATCAGCCTTTGATCTGCGCTTTGGAGGAGCTGCGCATCCGCCCAGAGACGGTTTTCCTTCTCTTTCATTTCCCAAGGCAGGGCTGGCGTGCYGGCTGGAAACGCCGGTCTCCCCAGCCTCCCTCTGGGAGCAGCGCCTTTCCCGGGGCCGCGCCTGCATCCCGCTGCCCTGTTCCCGTGCTGCAGTGGCCTCGCAGCCCTGGATGCGGGATGCGCAGGGACCCGCTGGGCGCATCTGGGCATCCCAGTGCTGTGCTGCGCCCTGGGCTCCCTCCCGGCCRCCGGGAGCCCTCCCTGCGCGGATGTTACCCTTGGCAAGCGATGAAAACGCTCGCAGCCTCGTATCCGCATCTAGCGCGGCTGAGGCTTGAATCAGGCCACGGCACAGCGACGAGCCCAGCCGGAGCGCCGCAGCGGGCCGAGCGGGAAGCGGCCCGCGGCCCRGCATCCTCAGCAGCGATGATCGCTTGTGCAACCGTGCAAACGCGGACGGGGAAGATGGGACGGGAGATAAATGGGAGGGAGGCGGCCAGCTGCAACTTAAGATGTGCCTGCATGCTGCTGCACCGGTTTATCATGATAAATGTCATAGGAAAATCAATTCTCTGTGTACTTTTGGGAATTACAACTATCATTTTGGTGTGATTTATTTGCTGTATAACATGGACAAGGGCTCTTTGTTCATCATTTTGAAAGTTCATTTAAAATTGCTTTGAGTTCCTRGCTTTCCACGGCGACATGGCCAACGGTTATCAGCTCTCGGGTGAAATATGGAGCGGGGGTGGCAGCCGGGCAGCGAGGCTCTCGCCTCCGCTCGCYGGCTCCGGCGGCCCGGGAGGCCTTGCGGCGAGTCCTGGGACCTGGGCTCTGCTACGTGCCGCAAAGAGTGGAGCTGTGCCGGGGCAGACGTTCCCTCTTCCCTTTCCCTGCCACCCCCAAACCTGTTTATCCTGCCTTTCCGCCTGCACGGGAGGCCAGCAGCTTTCCCATGCTCGGCGCACGCGGAGTCCAAGCTCGTTTCTGCCCGGCTTTGCACTGGCTGCTCCCGCTGGCACTGCATCCGTGTCCACATCCATGCCCACATCCACATCCATCCCCCACTGGCACCATGGATGGGACAAGCAGCCCCGTAGTGTCACCGCATCCGTATGTGCCGGGCCGATACCTCCCTCCTCCGCATGGCAGCGGAGGGCAAAATCAGCAGTGAGAAGGGGCAGGACCGCGGCTGCTGGGAAAGAGACCCCCAAACCTGCAGAATTTGGCTTGTTTACCTGAAAACGTGGCGGCTGAGCAGGGAAACGGCTGCTCCTTGCAAACACCAGGCAGGGCGATGAGCTGTTTGAGTTAAAGGACAACGTCGGTACAAGGACAAAGGGGATAAATTAGCCATGAAGAAGATTCAGGCTGGAAATTAGAAGAAAGCTTAAAATCCTCAGGGGAGTGAGGTTCTGGAAGAGCCTCCTGGGCAGGGAAACGGGGGCAAAAAGCCACCAGTGCCTGCGAGATGGGGCCTGGTCCAGGGGYGCGGAGCGGGGAGCAGCTCCGGCTCCCCGTGCTTGCAGCGCTCCCGGGAACCACCCGCTTTCCACTGTGCTCCCGCAGCCTTTCCGCCACGGCGCGCGGTAGGAGATGCATCGCAGCGCAAGGCGGAGGGCGCCGTGTTTACGTGCCAGGCGTTACGCGGTGGGGGCGAGGCTGCAGCGGTGCCGCGACGGAGAATCGTCCCGGCAGCCGCTCGCCATCCTCCGGGGCCTTGCACGACCTCGTCCCGGCACCGGTGGCTGCTCCGCACCGCGGGGCGGCGGGGCTGGACCAGCCCTGAGCACGGTGTGCAGGCGGGATGCAGAGCGAGGGCGCCCGTCCTGCAAAACCTCGGCCGCGGCAAGCAGAGCCGCTGCCGCCTTCAGCTCCTGGGAGAGGCTCCGCGAGGCCCCCGGGCGCGGGTGTCCCTGCGCCTCCGCCCGCTCCGGCCGGCAGCCGCCAGCGTGTTTGCGAATTCACGCTGGCTCCAGCCCGTGGCATTTAAGTAAAGTTCAGGAAAACCATCGCTATGTGACTGTGTGGATCACGGGGAAGCGCAGACCCACCAGGCATTAATCATTCTGCTTTCAAGCCTGGAGCTCAGCCCTGGAATCGCGCTCTTCCGGCGCCGGCGCGGGGAAGAGCCGCCCTGGATGCTGTGGCACTGGCTCGGGGCTGCCCCGGCCTCCCGCCGTGGACCCCGTTACTGCCCAAGCGGCACCCAAAGGACCCCGGGAAAAGCGCGGATGGGCCCCGGCGGCTCTGCCGAGCCCCATCCCGGCGTTTCCTCCCTGCGGGGCCCCCGGCCGCCCTCCTCGCGGACGGGCACGCCGGGGTCGGGCTGCCTTCCCGGCGCCTAAAAACGGAGCTGGCGCTGCACACGCACTTTCCTTTTTATGGCTGTTTATACCAGGTGTGCGCTGCAGCATCGGGGCTTTAATTACGAGGAGGAAGAAATGCGCTCGGCGGTTTCGCGTTACAGATTGGAGCGTAAACCTCAAATAAATCACGCTGGAAACAGTTGACAGTGAGCAGAGGCTGCTGCGGGCAGAGCGCCGGCGTCGACGGCTGCTCCGGAGCCGGGACCCCGGCTGGCCGGCACGGCAGCCCCCAGCGCGGGTCTGAGACGGGCCCTGTGCCGCGGCAATGCCGCGAGCCCTAGGGCAGCGGGATGCAGCGGGATGCAGCGGGATGCAGCGGGATGCAGCGGGATGCAGCCGGGGGCCGTGCTGGGCAGCAGGGTGCGCGGCGTGGGAACCACGGGAACGCGGGAACGCCCGGCGCCCCTGCCCGACCCGCGTCCCTGGGCCGGCCGGGAGCGCGCCAGGACTTTTGCACCGCCCTGTCCCCGTCCCCTGCCCCCAGCCAGGCTCTTGCCGCTGCTCCCTTCTGGTTTTCATTATCCTCCTCCGAGCCGAACACGAACAGCCTAATTTGGAATAGCAGCCGAGGGAGCGCGAAGGGGAAAAATCCTGCGCTCTCTCCTTCCCCAGCTAATCCTCTGACAAGCCCTGCACGGCCCTGGCTGCCGCCCTGTTCCAGAGATGCCCCGATGGAAATGGAAATGTTCCCGCTCCTCTCCCTTAAAGGAGAAGCTCCCTCTGTTTATAAAGCCTTCCAGAGGGGGGTTACGATTTTATTTTCGTGGCTGCCCTTCCCGAGGAATGTGGCAGCCCCCAGAAACGCTGCTGCCCATAAACCCTCCGGATTCGGGGCTCCCGGGCTGCCAGCCGAAAGGAAAAGAGTCCCGATGCTTATCAGAGCTCCACATCAAAGCCGCTGGCCCCAAACCCCCCCGGCCGGCTGATAAAAGCGGTGCCCCAGGCTGACGGGTGCCCCAGGGTGGAGGCGGCCTGGGAGCCCCCCCATTTTGGCTCCTAGTGCCTCGGGCGCGCTGGGCTCGGTGCATCCCGGCTGCCGCTGGGCTCCAGCAGCATCCGCTGCTCCGGGAGCAGCAGGAAACCCCCGGCTCGTCCCCAGCGCTCTGCTGAGCCATGGAAGCAGGGCCTGCACCTTGCTCGCTGCCCGGGCCACTGCCAGAAACGGTGATTATTTCATCCCCAAGCGGGGCAAAAATCAAACTTAAAAAGAAATACATATATATATATATATATATATATACAAAAAAGGCGTGCATGTGCATGTGCAGAGAAAGCACTGCAAAAAGTTGGCACCATGGGAGAGCAGGAACGCCGTTTTCGGCCCCCGGGCTCGGCAGGGAGGAGAGGGCACTGGGCACTGCGGTGCTCCCGGCGGGCGCCCGGCTCGGGGTGACCCCGCCGTCCTTGGGGCCGGGGCAGGCTGGCAGCACGTTAGGCAATTTGCCTGTCTTTTGTTGAAAGTTGCAGCCCGGAGTGCTCCTGCAGATCATTTTGATTCAGGTAAATCAGCGTTTTCCAGTCCCAGGAGGACACTCCCCGCCACGTGGACTCCGGGGTCACCTCCCGGAGCAGGAGCGCGGCTTTTAGCAGGGTATCGCTCACTCCGCAAAGACCTTGAGTGATGGATACTCCATCTCGCAGGTAAGTTGTTCCAAAAGTTAATTATCTTCCTGGATGCTCGCTTGGGAATTTAATCATGCTCTGCTGAACCGACGCCCTCACGAGCAATTACGGCGTTGCCCAAAGGGGAAGTTTCTATCTCGCCCTTGTCAGCCAGGCTGATGCCCCGGCAGCGGCAGGATTTACGCCCTCGGAGCCATGGGCAGGTGCCGGCGCCTGGAGCTGGATGCAGGACCCCCGCGGGAAGGCGGCTGTTGGCCCTCAGTTTGGTCCTTCTGCTGCTTGTGGCGGGCGGGCGGCTTTTTCCCGGGCTCCTGAGCAGCTTGCCAGGCGTTGCCCAACTCCTCCGTTCCTGTCCCATCTGCTCTCAAACAAGGTGTTGATGCCGCACCGGGGCTGCCACCCAGCCGCCAAATAGCGCCTTAGCGCTCTCCGTCCCGTTCTTCATCCCAGTATTTGGCTATTGGAGACGAAGGAGCAGGAGCAGCGGCAGGGCAGCACCCGCGGGCCCCAGCTGGGGCCGAGGACCACGGTGCTAAGCCATGGGAGAGCTCGTCCTTCGGGACCGGACCAGCTCTGAGCAACGGAGGAGAAGCAGAGGGATGCCAGGAGCAGCACCGCAGGGAAAGCCTGACCCAGCCCGGCCCGTGGTGCTCCTGCATCCCAGCATCTCTCTGAGGCCTGGTGATGCTGCACCATGGCAGCTCCTTCCTGGAGCGGGACCTTCCCGGCGCTGTGTCAGGGCTGTCCGGGCTTTTGATGCAGGAGGCAACGTCTCCGTAGGGCGCGCGGGGCATGCTTGCTTCTCCTGCGAAGCAGGGCGATGAAGCTGAAGTCTTGACGAACAAGGTTTAAAATGCAGAAGCTCTTGGAGAGCCAGGCGCTAACATGACATCTCTCTCCAGCATTTGCCATTCCCTCCCTTCCACGGCTTTGATGTTAACTTCTCACAAGCTCCGAGACGGCTGTAGGATTTAATCAGTAAATCATGCATGTTAATAGGGAGAGGCGGTAGAGATGGGAGAGGTTCCTCTCTTCCCATGGGCACGAGGGATTAGCCCGGGCTGCCTGGCTGGGCCTTCGGAGCAACTCTCTTGCTCTGCTGGGACCTTCTGTCCAGGTTTTCGGGGATGCTTTGACCACTTGGCCATGGGGGACTGTGCCGATGCGAGGGGCTGATCCCAGTCGGGAGCCCCCGGCGGGAGCTGAACCCCCTTCGGATGCAATTTTGGTGCACGGTCCTGTCTCCGCTCATGTCCTCCTCCCGGACTGCGTTAGTTTTCCACCCGGCTATCGAGCGGGTGCTCGCGGTGCTCAGGCAGTTCTGATGTTCAGTCACTGCACCAGTGTTGGATGGGSCTTAATTATTTATAGCTTTTCTGTCCTGTTTTCTCGAGTCATTTGGGAAGAGGTGGCAGGTGAAGACTTCTTGCAGCAGACGCTCATGAGGCAGGTGAGGCGCCTGCCGCTCAGACGAGACGAAAAGAGAAAGCGTCTTCGGCAGGGGAGAGATGACAAAGCTTCCCAGCAGCTGCCTCGTTTAATCATCAAGAAGAAGGAAAAAACAAGAAAACCACCCTTCGGTCTTGGGAAAAGAAACACGCTCCTCCGAAATGGGTGGGTGCTCCGGGGAGCCACAGCCTCCCCTGTGCACGGGTAGCCGCTCGCATTGCTCTTTCACGGCGCGTTGCAGACGCCGGGCCTTGCTCCGGGACGCGGCGTTAGCGGGAGATTTCTGGCAATAACGCGGTAATTGCACGAGCACTAGGGATGCGTGCGGCTTGGTCTGGCCGCTCGCCGTCTCCCCGCCGGCGCCGAGGGGCTTTGCTGCGCAGCCGACCCGCAGCGCCCTTCCCGGCCCCCGCGCAGGGGCCAGGTGGGTCATTTCAGCCACGTCACATCCTCGTTAACGAACGCGAATTAGCCACCAAAATATGCGCGGGTAAACAAGCTATTGGGCACGGGCAGGAGAGGAAACCCACATCCAAACCACCAGAAACGGCCGGCGGCGGGAGCGGGCGCCGCGCGGAGGAGCCCGGGGCGTCGGGGCGGCCCCAGCCCCTTCGTTAGGGCCGCGCTCGCCAGCCGGGGCGCGGGGCGGCACCGACCCCCGATGCCGCCCGGCTCCCGCCGGTCCCAGGTATGACACATGCACAAAGGCACCTTTTTATAGGTAGGAAATTATAGGTGCCGGGACTTCAAAGGCTTTTGCAAGGAGAGCTTTCCCTTTGATAAGTGACAGCATCATTAATGGTGATTTATTGCGCGGGCTATTTCGACAAACAGAAATAACCAGTTTCTTTTCATTTGGCTTGGTGGGTTTTTTTGCTCTGGGCTACCCAGACGTACAAGGTGGCTGGTAACAGCTGTTTTACTGCTGGTAAGACATCTCATTTATTAACTTGTCATCATGTGTCATAAAGTTTAGCAAAATGCTAGATGATTGTGTACTTAAGCTAGGTAATTACCCCATTATTAAAGCTGCCGTCTTTATTTATTTGCTCTTCGGGTGGCTTGTTCCTACCTTTGCTCTACATGTTGCCTTAGTCACAGGGGAAGGAGATGCTCTGCCTTGTAATTACCTCGGCGCTGGCTCCCCTCCGCTCGCCGGCAGGACGCGGCGTCGGTGCCGCGGCCGCGGGCTGGCGCCGGCTCGCCCCGGCCGGGAAGCAGCTCCGGGGGGTCGGAGCGGCGTCGCAGGGCGAACGCCCCCCCCCCGGCACCGCGCATCCCCCGCTGTAACCGCGCGGCGATGCCAAGCGGCTGTCGACGCCTCCCCGGTGCCCAGGGCAAAGCCGCCGCGCGGGGATGCCGCTGCCTTGGGAGCTCCCAAAACGCGGGGGAACCTGCCCACGCGCGGGATCCCGGCGGAGCCAGCGACCTCGGATGCGTGCGCGGCGCTCGCCACCTCCTCTCCTCCCATCCGCAGCTGCAATTTGCCGGTGCTCTGCTAATGCAAATGCAGCTAATAAGAACATTTAATAAAAGTTTAAACATTTGAGGCCGCCTAATAACTGGCCGTTATCCGGGCAAACAGCAACTGGGCCACGGGAATCGCCAGGCTGGCTCAGACTGGCCGTCGTCCACTCCCGAATCCCGCAGCTAAAGGCCACCAGCTCTTCAAGGGGAGATGTAAAATCCATTACCGCACGTGCCAGCAGGTCTGCTGCCCCCGGAGCTTGTTTCTTCCCAGCCTTGCCTAACAAATCCGCACTGACGGCCGAGGCGGGGGCTCGTGCCCCTTCCCTTTTGGCACGAAGCGGGACAACTCCAGCTCCGGCAGCTCCGGGTGCCGTAACGGGGCCCTGCCGGAGCAGCTCTCCCGGGTGCCGCTTCTTGGGAACCGCGCGAAGGTGTTGCAAYGCTGCTAAAGGATTTCAGCCTCCTGTTCCCGCGCAGGCGACGGGTGTCTCAATCCCCGAGCGCCCTCGGCCAGCGCTTCCTCAACGCCCCTTGGGAGAGATGCAAATTTTAAGCCTTCCCGTTGGTTTCCCTTTCCCATATTCCGAGGCCGGCCAAGATTAAAACAGAGACAAATAATATTTAAAAAAAAACCCTGCCTCCCCACACACTTCTTCCTGGCACTGCCGTGAATGCTGATAAGGGAATTTCACCCGTAAATCCATCCCGCAGCCGGTGAGCGGTTTTATGTCGTAATGAAGCCGYGAGCATTGCACAGCAATCGCAAACAGGTCGAGGTCCGATCTGCGCAGCGCCCCGCGAAGCAGCGAGCGGCTTTCCAGGGGCACGTTGCACCCGCCGAACACCGGCTTGCAGGCACCGGGAGCGAGCGGTGCGAGAAAACGCTCCCAAACCGGGCCGAGGGCAGCGGGAAGCTGGAGAGGGCGGGATGCGCCCGGCTTCTCCTGGCAGCGCGACGCGGGAGCGGCGGCAGCTCGGCCTCTCCTGGGCTGCCTGCGCTCTCGGAGCCCGGGGAACGGCGCCGGCGGGGACGAGAAGCCGCGCCGCGGCAAGGCACGCACGGCTCAGCAGTGAATCTCCCCATTTTCATTTATTGAAATAGCATTTTTATTACAAAGAGATGTTAAAAGTGAAAATAGGCAGAATACATTTTACATCCCCCATCGATTTCCCGGGATATTTACAACTGCAAAGATATTGATCTCCCCAAAGTGCCGGATGTGCTCGCTCGTTACATACAACACTTGCAGTTAGAGAGGATTTTCAGCAAATAAAACAACAAACATACCATAGGAATTGATCCAGAAGGATCGGGGATTTAGTGGCAGTGCTGCTCCAGCTACTCCATCCTTGGTGTCACCGAGGCTTCGGAGCCGCGCGCGCTGGGCCAGGCGCCCGCCGTGCCGAGGGACACGGCAGGGACAGGCCACCCCGAGGTGCCTCCCTTCGGAAATGTCCCTGCACCCGAGCGCCAGCCGGCACGCGGAGCCGGGAGAAGGGGGAAGCGCCCGCAGCACAAGCCCACGGAGCTCATCCCCGCGGCACGCCGCGCTTTTCCAGGGAGCGTTTCGGAGCAGGGTGCRCGCGCGCCCGGGCAGGAGCCATGCGGAGCCCCCGCGGACGTGGGGACGAGCCAAGCAGCGCCGGGATTTGCAGCTACTTGACCCCAATTYCTGTGCGTGCAGGGCAGCGCTTCCCCTGCAAACTCGGGTTCCAGGAAAGAGCTGGAGCGAGCGCRGCGCGGGAAACCACACGGTGTAAAGTTTCTGGAGCGCCTTTCTGCTGGTGTGTCACCCCCGATTACATCCGTCAAGCCACGTTAGCCGGCCGCCGGGCTCTAACGAGAGGTGACAGCCGTGACCGGGAGCGGGAGCGGGCAGGCTGGCGGAGCGCCGCCGCCGGCAGAGCCCTGCTGCTTCGCTGCCGGGGCAAAGCGCGAGGCTGCGCCGCTCCGGGCCGGCGGCTGGGATGCACCGCGGCCGGAGGCGTCACGCGAAGCTTGCGAGAAAAGGTGGCGTTATTCCCTAAAGCTGGGATCCCAAACCGTTCGGCACGAGAAATCCCACGGCACAACGGTGCCCCGCAGCCCGCCCCACGGCGGCCAGGGTTTCTAGCCGGTATCAATCTCGCACAACCTTCAAGGTCTGCCGTTATCGACGCTTTGCTCCKACTAAGTCAATTTTCACTCCTTCGGCCAATAGACAATAAATAGAAAATAAGGAGCAACGTGCAGTTGATATTGATTTATGATTATTTGGGTCCTTTGCATGATTTTCTCCCATGCAAAGCAAYGCTCAGCCTGCAAGGCTCACGCGTTGTTAGCACCAAGAGACGCGAACAGGAGGGAAAGAGAGAGAGATTTGCTGCAAGGTTAAAAATACCTTGTAAAGAGCGTGAGGMGCGAGTTACAGCGCTGCCTGGCAATGGCTTGTGACCGCTCGGAGAGCTCTGGGATTATCTCGCAGGTCTTAAAACAYGCGAAAAATGTTAAATCAAGGGAACTTCACCGCTTCCCTACTCGTGAGGCGCGTAGACCAGCTTGAAAGACAGCACCGCATCAAATTCACCGTTTGGGGGGATTTTATATRGGCCGAGATTTCGAGCCAACTTTGTAAAACATTAAAAAGAATTGCAAAGAAAATCGCAGCGAACGACGGAGGCCCGTCGCCGGACGGAGCGCGCAGCCCGACGCCTCGCTGCGTTGAGTCGAGCTGTCRGGAGCGACGCGTGCGAGCGCGCTCCGGGGGGTGCAGGCACCGCTTGCTGCGAACGGCGACGGCGTTTCACAGGCTCCCGCGGCGCGGATCCGCGAGCGCACGGYGGAGGCCCAGGAGCGATCCCACGCGCCGGCCCGGGAAGCGGCGCTGCTCTGCGGGAGCGCTCGCCCCGGCGCTGCCTTGCTGGCACCGCGGCAGATCTGAGGAGCCGCAGGAAGTACATTTGTTCCTGGGAGCGCTTTGATATCCAGCATGCGAAACGTCTGCGTGCGGGAGAAGCTCCGGCATCTGGCAGGAAATTACCATGAATCCTGTTTCTCCTCGCAGTCACACGCRCGCGCACGCGCCTGCCTTTCCGCGCCTGGTCCTTCCCCGCTGCTCGTCCTCGCTGGGCATTTGCCCCCCCTCTGCGCCCCACGGCTCCGTTCCCGTGGGCTCCGGGCTGTTCCCACGGGCTCCAGGCTGTTCCCGCGGGCTCCGGGATGCCCTGGCTGCAGGAAGAACTCTGCGTACGGCACGACCCTGCTTGGTGCAACTCCACTCCGAGTTGCCTTTGGCTCCCGGCTCCCGCTTTGCTTCCCCGCCTCCCTCCGCCAGGCTCCCCGGATGCGATGGGAGCGGAGGATTGGTGTCGCGGCCAGGAACAGGCTGGGCGAGGCGAGCACCGAGGTGGCCCGGTGGTGTCTGCAGAGCCCGGCGAGGCCGTGCCTGGCCCTGCCGTTAATGCTCCGCTCCCATCGCATCCACGCTCCGAGTGCTGTAACCCTAGGACAAGCTCTCCCCGGCGCTTGCACCTTCTCACAGACCTCAAAAGCCAACTGAGAGTGGCAGAGCCACGAGGAAACCGGCCCTCGCCGCTTCCTCGGCATAAGCGCAATTCACTGAGCCGTTTCTTCCAGCCTGGAAGAAGGGTGGAAAACACTGAGGCCAGGCGCACGGGGAAGGACCTTGCACCGGGGGCCTAATTCTGTCATCGCTGCCCTGGCGTTTCCTGCTGCTTTCCCGGAGAGGCCGGTGCTGGAGGCCAGCCGGGCTTGGATGCAGGGGAGCGCTTCCTCCCGGCCCCCCTCCGGGACGGTTCCCCCATCGCCAGCACTGCTAGGCCAGTCGGGCACGGATGCTCCTGCTCCGCCAGGAAAGGGCCAGCACCCAACCAAAGCGRGAGACGCTCGTTTTAGAAGGAGAAACACCAGCGAGTGCCTGGCAGCGAGSCCCCAAGAGGCGGCTGCTCAGGCGGATGAAGGTACGGAGGAGACGCTGCGCATGCACGAGTCCTACYGCCAGGTGCAGGAGGCCTCACAACACCCCCTTCCCCTTTCTAAATTTAGCAGAAGCTGCAATACTTGGGCAAAAAAGCAAAGCCGGAGACGCCCTTCCTGCTTCTCCCGAGTTCTGCGCTCGCGTCACGTCTCCTTGCAAAGGCTCCGGGGTGCCGGATGCAGCAGAGCCCGCGTTTCACCCGAGCCGGCCCCGTTTCCAGCGCTCCCGCCGCTGCGGCACCAGGGCACCGCGATGCYGCCCCGGGAGAGCCGGCGCCCGCGCAGGGCCCGCGCGCAGGATTAGTGGAGAGCTTGGCCGTGCTTCCGAGCGGCAGCCCGCTCCCGTCGGCAGATGCTCGCGCGGCCGTGCTGCCGACGCCGCCGGAGCTTTCGGCAGGATTGTCGTGTCGCTTCCTGCTAGAAGCGGCCTCGCTCCGGAGCTATCGGCTCAATCGGGCTGCTGTCAGTCAGCTCCCTTCCATATCACTCACCGCAAACAGGGGCCTTGCCAAACGAGTTATGACTGTATTAAATGGTTTTATTACAGTAAACTGCAGATCGTGCAGTGCAAACACAGGTGTGGCAACACGCCTCGCTTTGAACTGCGTCCAGGCCAGCCGGAGCCGTGGGCGGCGCGGGCACGCTCGCCCCGGGACAGGACCGGCCCCGCGCGCCCAGGCAGGGGGTTCCCAGCGGCTCCGCTTTGCTCAGGGGCTGTCTGACCTATGGGAGAAATCCAGGAAAGGCCTCGGGACTCAGTGCATCAGGCCAAAAGCCACACAATTTCTGCCCTTTGCAAAACTGGAAGGCTTCAATTTTGCAGGACTTTTTTTTTTTTTTTTTTTTTTTTTTTTTTTTTTTAGGGTGTTTGTCCCAGTCCGGGAGGAAAAGCTAACGGGAAGCAACTGCAAAGCTCCCTGTCTCCGGCCCGCGTGGGGGCAGCTGAGACACCGCGGCTCGGAGCGCCTGCAATAGCTCACGCAGCCTCCTGCGCCGGCAGCGGCTCGGATGCAAAACCCACCCGCCTGCAAACACTCCCCCGCAGGGAGCCCCGTCCCGCCGGCTGCTTTTCCAGCCCTGTTCCGGCACGGATGGAGGCCTGGGACGAGAGGCAGAGCTGGGGAGGACGCAGCCCCCCGAACCCAGGCTTTAGGGCACTGAGGCTCCTGGAGACGCAGGTTCAAGTCTCGGTGCACTTCGTCCTCCCACCAAAGTGCATCCGAGCGGGGTGAAACCTCCCCTCGGGACACCCACTGCCGCCGCAAGCGAGCGGCGACCCCGTCTCGTCCGAAAGCCCCGCGCACACCGCTGGGGATGGGGGGGGACGTGGTGGTGGAGGCCAAGGTCCTGGGAAAAAGGTTGGGAAAGCTGCCGGAAAGGAGCCGCCTCGCTCCAGCAGGAGACTTCGGAGAGGCAGGAGGAGCCCAGCGCCTGCGCTGGGCAGCGAACGCAAACGGGGCCCCTTTAAAAATAAATTGCCGCTTTTAACTCTGCAGATAAAAATATCCGTAGGAAGGACAGCCCTTAGTCTGCCTTCTCCCCGGTTCGACTAAAACGCTTCGGAGCGGAGCCTTTCTTTCCCCCCTCCTTTGGCTTTTACAGGTTTCATTTTGGCGTTGATTCCAGCAAGTTTACTGACAGATTACTTCATTTTAACTCTATGGCTTTCCTGTCTTGTGGGAGGCATATTTCTAAGTATCATATTTATCAAAAGGCCTGTGCAAAAACAAGGGCCAGAATTACTCTTTTGATGGTTCCCCCAATAACTGCAACCACAATAAATTTTTCAGGAAAGAAAACCCAACTGGGGACCTTTTGTGTTCGGCTTTGGAAGCAGGGTTCAGGCGTTGTCGCTCCGAAGCCTCTACCAGTTTGGCTGCGCTCTCGCCCAGTGCAGAAACTGCACATCTGGTCTCGCTTGCACGGCTGGTCTTCAAGTTCCCAGGGGTGACATATTTCCCCCTCCTATAACTTTAAATAAGAGAAGCATTTCAATAAATCACAGTGAACACTTATTTATTGGACATAGTTTTGGGGCTCTTAAAGCACGGAAAATAAATTTAATGGAGCGTTTGGAGCATTTCTCCAATCTTTTGAGGGATTACTTGGGGAATTTGTCAACGGAGCCAAGCACAGCAGCTTGATCCAGAGAGATGGGAAAGAAATTATGGGAGATACTCTACAAAGGCCCAGGTGTACCCTAAATCACATCAGAAAAGATTAATGTCAAAGGATTGCTTGCCAGCAGAGTTGATTGGCAGTGCTGCAGTTTATTTAATAAACTATCATTTTAGCCAGAGGGTGACTTTAATCTGAATTACATTTTCTTGTTTTGTCATACGCCATGCCAAGCGATTTATTGAATACTGCAGCATACTTCTTAACCTCAAAGACTGAAAGAAAAAAGAAGGAAAGCCTTGAGAGCCCCTGAAAAGCCTCGAGACAGCAAAACCTGCGCTGCGAGCCGGGCAGGAGCCCGTTCCAGCGGCAGGCGCTTGCTTGCTTGCTTKGGGCTCGGCCGGGAAGCAGCGGGAGCGGGGAACCGGCAGCGCGCACGGGCTGCCCAAAGTCTCCGCTTGCCTTTGCACAGCTCGAAATTCAGGGCAAGTGCTTGGCTACCGGCGGCCCACGTGCAAACCGCTGCCCGTTTGCCCCTTCCGATCCGGGTGGGATTTCCAAGCTGTCCCCCCCGCCTCCTGGGAAAGCCGGAGTTTGCCGGCTGCACGGGCAGCAGCGGCCGCGAGAGCGGCTCCGCCGGAGCCGGGGGCCCGCTGACCCGCCGGCCGCTTCAATAACGTGTTTGTGCAAACGGACAAAGAAATCCTAACTAATAATAATCCTCGTTCCAAGGTTATGATTGAGTTTTTCCCCTGTTCTGCTTGATATTTCTGCCAAAGAAAGAAAAATCCTTGCTGAAGTCTAGCAGGAAATCCAATAAAATTTCTTCAAAAGAYGGGTCTGACATTGAAAAATAGCAAAATTATAGAAGTAGGCCTCAGAAAAGAAAAGGGGAGAGTTATTATATCTGGCACCTACCGAGGGCCCAAAGCTCCCTCTCCAAATGAGCCATCGCAGATTGAAAGTGTTTAGCTTCCCGTTGATTAAATATGGTGAAGGACCCGAGGCGTGCCAAGCCTCGGGGATCGAAAGTTTGTTTTCAGTCAGAATGTGTTTTCAGTCAATGGAAAAAATGGTCGGCCTGTGCCGGGGTATGTAACTGAGAAGCCTCAGGTTCGGCGTGAGTAATGGCTGYGATGCAGGAACGCAGGAGGGCCGTTAATCACTCGACCCCGGCCCCCGTAACGCAGCTCAGCAACTCTTGCGACTTTGGAAGTCTTTCCCCCCCACCTCCCTTTTTTTTTTTTAATATATAAAAAAAACTGTTTTCCCTGCCTTTTCTTTATAATTTTTCCCCCGAAGGGACGGCATCGCCTGCTCACGTTATTATTATGTTCTGCTCTTTTCTAGGTAATCACAAGCCCGCGCACACGGGGGGCGGCGCGGGGTTTCGGCACGCCGGGGCGCCCGCGCGGCTCGGACGCCTCTGGCTCGCGCTCGGCCTCGCTCTGCCCATCTGTGAAATGGGAGCCCGGAGCAGGGAGCGGGGAGCGGGACCCGCCGGGAACGGGAAGCCGGTTCCTTGCATCGGCGCCGCGCGGCTCGTCCCGTGCGGCCGCGGGAGGCCGGGGCAGGGACAGCAGCTCCGCAGCRCCCGGCGGAGAGCAAACATCCCCCTGCGTAGGGAAAAGGCGGGCAGATGGCGAGGATCAAAAACACCTCCGGAGCCCCCGGGGCGGGAGGGCCGGAGCTTCGGGCTGAGCCGGGTTCAGCGCCGGGTCAGGAGGCTGCTGGCAAGGGTGGCCGGGGGGGGGGGGACGGGGACGGGGGGCGGCCGGGGGGTGACGGGGGGCTCACGCAACCCGATGCTGCAAAACCAGCTTCTCGCGCCGGGAGCGGGGCTCGTCCTCCTCGGCTTTGCCTCCGTCCGCCCCTCTCCTCTCCGGATCCCGTCCGCCCCTTCCCACCCCCCTGCAAGATGCCTGACTTTACTCATTAACTCCGTTTGCCAGGCTGCTTCTCRTTAGATAGCCAGCAAATTCCAGGAAGACAGGACACCCACTGGGCCGAAATGAAATTAGAGAACAGAGCAGCGCTACAAGTGGTTTAATTCAAATTATAGTAAGATATTATTGCCAACTGCAAGTGTTCAGAACCGTGAGTCAGACCCCCACAAGGAACGAGACGGGCTTACAAAAAATCATGACTCGTTAAGTGYGTGATTAACTTGGGGGTTATTTTTATTTACCTTCCAGTTTTGAAGCCTTYAGGAGTCAAACTTTTGAGCTTGTCTGCACGAGGGTCGGAAACAGCTCAAAACTAAAGGGAGAGGGGGAGGGAAGCAAGAGAGAAGAGCAACRGTCCCCCTTCCCGTGACGCCAGGCGCTGGGGATTTAGGGAGACACCGTGCGTCTCGGGAATGGCGAGAGCATCTCCGGAGCCAGAGATGCAACGAGACGAAGGTGCCCGGGGCAGAACCGAACCGGCTGGACCCGGCGCAACATCCGGAGGCTGCGGGAAGGGCGGGCGAYGCGGGGCGGGAGGCACTGGGGAGCTGGCACCCGGAGCACCGCCGGAGCCCGGCTCCCTGCGGGAAGCAGCCAAGCTCTCTGCCGGGCCGGGGCCGGGGGTTTTCGGCACACGCCGGCCCCTCTCGCGGCCGGGGAGCACCCGTCCTCGGCTTGTTCCCGGGGGGCCGAGCCGGGCAGCCCCCCTCCGCTTTCCGCCCCCCGGGTTGCGCCTTCCTCCGCTTCCGCTGATCAGATAGCGCCCTGCTATCTTTCAATGAAACATCATGTCCAATTTCTCCCTTGATTAAGCCCATATTTTGCTTGGCTATAAGTCAAATATAAGAAGGCCGCACTCAAACGAACTAATCTCAGTTTACTTGCCAGTAGGTAACTTGATAGACAATTTGGCAGGCATCCACTCCAGAATTAAGCAAACCTGAGCAACAGAGATGTAGAAAACCAATCCCGAAAAGCCATAATGAGACATCTAGCTTCGTTCAATAGCAACTTGTTCCACTTTCGTTTCCACCAGCGCTCGCCAGTGCCTCGGCTGAGCCCCGCTTTGCACCGGGACGGCTGGGCCCACGCAAGCAACGCCGCCACCGGCACGGACCCCGAGATCCCCCAGAGCTCCTGACGCGGCCCGCAGGAACGATGCTCTGCTCCGAGATTTGCAACGCGAGCGCTCGCACCGGGTCGGCTTGCAGAGGCGGCAGCAGGAGGGATTTGCTTAGGAGAGAGGAAGGTGGCAGGAGCGAGGAGCTCGGTACCGGAGGCTTCCAGAGTTGCCCCCAGCTACAGCCGCAGGTGCCCGAGAGGAAGAAACGGCTCAAGTACTTACAGCAGAGGAGCATCGCTCGGCAGCAGCTCGGCTCTCTGAGCCCCTCCGTCGCCTCCCCGGAGCAGCAGCAAGGAGGCTGCCGGGGCGCCAGGCTCCTTCTAGGACCCCCGTTACCCCCTGAGTGCAGCCACCTGCAGCCCCCCCCGGCCTCGAGCGGGTGCAGGTGAGGTGCTGGGTGCTGGGTGCCTCTGCCTGTCCCCAAGGGGCCTGTCCAGCTGCAGCGGGTGCCCTGGGACAGGCGAGGTCCCTCCGTGCATCCTGCCCTGAACATCCCATCCYGTGCATCTCACCCCGTGCATCCTGCCCCGTGCATCCTGCCCTGTGCATCTCACTCTGTGCATCCCGTCCCGTGCATCCCGTCCCGTGCATCCCGTCCCGAGCATCCCGCCCCATGCATCCCGCCCCGTGCATCCCGCCCCGTGCATCCCGCCCCATGCATCCCGCCCCGTGCATCCCGCCCCGTGCATCCCGCCCCGTGCATCCCGCCCCGTGCATCCCGCCCCGTGCATCTCACCCTGTGCATCTCACCCTGTGCATCCCGCCCCGAGCATCCCGCCCCGAGCATCCCGCCCCGAGCATCCCTGCAGGGCTTTCCGGCCCATGTTCAGTTGCCAGAGGAGCCAAAATCACTGTCCATCTGAGCGGATGCAGTTATCCCACGCTGGAGCAGTGCCTGAAGGTGCATTGACAGCACTTGCGAGCTCTCTSTTTGGGGCAAACAAGCTGGTGAGCGGCTCGGTGCCCGGGCCGGTGCCGGGCGGCGTTGCACCACGCGGGGCCCCACGGTGCCGGGGCGAGCGGCTCGGCAGGCCGCCGGCGCTCCTCGGCTCCGGCCAGGGCCTGCCAGCTGCCGCCGCGCGGCCCCGCGCCTCCTAATGCCATTATGTATTGCCGGCATTAATCACGCCGCTAGGTAAGCATTATGGCACTTTTATGGTAGCTTTGAAGCTAATCTGTCACTAATGCCTTCTGGATTACCATGATTTCTTACAGTTGTGATTCATTAACTCAGATGCCTAATAGAATTAGTATTAAACATCTTCCATAGATTTCTGCCTCAACACGTTGAGTTTTCAAAGCCCTCTCCATATTTCATTGCGCCGCATTAAGCGGCACAGCAGGCACCTCGTGCGGTCTCCCGGAGAGCCCGAGAGGCGGCAGCCGGAGCGGGGCCACCGGACCCGGCAGTGCCTGAGCCCAGCCACGGGATCCGGCACCGCAACTGCTCCGTCAGGAGAGTTTTCCCGGCACRATGCAGCTCAGCGGCATTGCCGCTCGCCTCCAACCAAGTTGACAGATAATATAGTGCCGAAGAGGTTAACGTGCTCTGAATACAGAAAGTTCAGGACAAATCCTAAATATGATTGTGATTATCACCTGGCCCTGAGGAATTCTTTCCCTAGACACTGCCGTGCTATTCCTGGTAGGACCATTACTCCTAATAATCAATATTAATTTTCAGTGCGTTCTCCAGAGCTCAGATTTATTTTCTTGTTTAGGATAAGATCTGAATCTTGAAGCAGGCTGAAAAGAGATATTTTTTACTATTATTATTATTATTAGCATTATCATTATTATCTTGGGTTTAAAAAATAAAAAAAAAGTCTCATTTAGATAACCACCTCTCCCTGTAGCTCACAGGCTTTTATCTGGCTCCTTCAGTCTGCACTTTGAGGGTTATGGAGTTTTTTAGCTRTTATCGATAGCGTAGGGCCAAGCCCGGGACGACACCGCACGGCATCCGGCGAGGCACCGGGTTGCTCAGATGCCCGAGCCTCCGGATCGGCGMCTGGGAAGATCCCGAGCTTTCGGGTGCTGCCCGAGGCTCCCAGGGGCTCCCCAAAGCCCCCGCGGGGATCTGCCGGGGGCTATGCTATCCGGCGGGGAAGCGCGCTCCCCTCGCTTCCCTCCCAGCTCCGGCCCGGCACGGAGGCAGTTCCGACGGACGGTTTGACTCCTGCGAGCGGCAGAACGTCCCGCGTCGGGGAACGGGCAGGTCTGAGCAAGATGGAGAGCGGGAGGGAGCGCTTGCTGCTCTGCACCGCGCGAGCAGAGCAAAAACAAATTTCCGAAAGCCCCGGACAAGCCCGGTAAGTCTGTAATGTGGTGTCCTGTTTCCTAATCTCTTCAGTAAGGAAGCAGTGTGTTGAATTTAAAATATCCCTCTGGTAAATGCTAACTATTTAAAGAGTGCTAGGGTCTTAGAAATGCAAAACAAAGATTTGTTGATTAAAAACACATGGTTTGTTCTGGAGGCACGAGTAGCCAGAAAAATCAGTTCTGACAGTATTTTGGCTTTTCCAATCCCACAAGACATGRTGGTGATTTATTATAGTGATGTCAGCTGTGGTTGAAAAAAGCTCCCCGTGTTGTCTTAATAAAAGAGCTTTACCTTGAAGTCATTAAACTCTCAGCCTGTTTATTTGGAGCGATGACCGTGAGCGCGCACGGTCCCCTCTAAATCACCCGGCCCTTCCCGGGAGCGCGCGCGCGTTCGGCACATCCCGGCTCCGCGTGCAGCACATCCCGGCTCCGCGCGCACGGCTCCCTCCCAGCGGCCCCCGCCGAGGTTGTGCATCGGCATCGCAGCCTCCAGCACCCTCCTAGCCGAGCGCCCGCAGCCCGGCACGGGCGCGGAGACCTGCTGAGCCGCCGCGGATCGACCAGGAGTCGCCCCAGAACTGCAAAGTATTATCGGTATAGGAAGTAATTCCACGTGTTGGCACCGCGGCCTGGCCACACGGGCTCTTCCCGAGGTTGTGGAGCCTGGGACCTGGCTCTGCAAGGATGCGACTGGCCGGGACCGGGGCCGGGGCCATCACCACCGCGGAGCAGCGCGAGCTCGGAGCGGACGAGCCCCCGAGAGCCGGGGCGAGAGCTGGCTGCTCCGCAGGCACCCGGCAGCAAATCTCTGCGGATAGGGGAGCCTATGAGATTATTCGCATAAATAGATGTGCGATATTGTATGAACGTGCAGCCCTCTGAACTAATGAGAAACGTGCAGAAGCAAGGCGAAAAATGGGAGTCTGGGGGGAACGGCAGCAGGGATGAGCAAAGCCCGCGGCAGCGGCGGCAGCAGTGGTGCAACCTCTGCTAAACTGTAGACGTGCTGGAGCAAACAAGATTTCAGCGGGAAAGAGGAAAACCAACTTTTCCTTACCATGCTTAATTTCACCGCCAAGATATATAGGTGTCATATGCTGCGTACAGGGCACAGAGCGATGAAAGAAGCGTAATAGAAATAACCCGCTGCAAAGCGAGCTGAGCTCAGCAAATCCGCCCAGCCGGAGCCTGCACAGAAATGCCGTGCGCGGCGCGGTGCGGAGCAGAGCGGAGCAGGGCTCGGCCCCGTGCGGCGCAAACCCGCTCCCTGGGCGTCTGGCCGCAGTTAAGGGCTGAGCGATATTTACTCCTTGGATAAACACTCCTAATCTCCCCAGCCAGAGTTTATCACGGGGGAGCGAGTTAAATTCTTCTTGGATAATCCCTGCGCGCTGTGGTTTTCTGAGCAAGAGATTTTAGGATGTCGGCCGATCCGAAGGGGCGGCTCCCGCCAGTGAGCGTGGCAGCCTGGGTCCGGCCCCGGCCCCAATCCCAGCTCACCTGGCCTCCGGAGCCAGGGCTGACGGGAATGGCCACTCGGCTCTGCGGCAGGAATGAGTGACCTTTTTCCCGCGGCAGGGATGAGCACTTCCCCGGGCATGGACGCTCCCGCACTGCACAGCTCCTGCCTGCCGCGGCCGGGCTGAGCACGGGCACGGAGCCGTGCTTTCCCGTCTCCATCACAACAGAGCCTTTGACATGGGAATTGTACTGGAAATAATACAGATGCTGAAAAAAAAATCCTCCCTGCGGCTCGTCTGCAGCGAGCCCCCAGCACACGGCGGGCAGGAGAGCGCAGAGYCCTAGCAGGGCTCTGGCCCCGCTGCAGCACGTGGGACCGTTACAGAGACGAGACGCTTGGCAGGCACCAACGGATCATATATTATCTGCCTTAGCTAGAAGAATTATATTTTTCCATTAACATGATTATTCTTATTCGACTTTTAAGTTGAGCTGGGAAACAGCATGGCTTACATCTATCATCGCTGCGGCTATTAGAAAATTAACGAAGCTTAATAAACTTGCTGCATGACTTGCTTCTGCAGCTCTATATCTAAAGGAAAACAAATATATTGACTGGTTCTCTGTGGAAGCACATCTCTAAATAAGACTTGTTTGAAATGAAGAACGGCCAAGGCTGATCTCGACGCGGCTGCTGTGCTGGAGAAGGTGGCTGTGGAGCTGAGGTTTCAGCATCCTTCCCGAGATTCACGGCACTGTAAAATGCTCTGGCGGTCAGGGCGATGAGGAGGAGGATTTACTAGCTGCGTAGTAATTACTTCATACAGTGGAAATGCCACTCTGCAAAACGGAAGAGCTCTTGCTGACTTCTCCAAGAGCAGGACTGAAATGCAGGTCTGGAAGCGAGGCTGGTTTCTGCGTCCCCTCCGCGGTCCCACCTGCACCACAGGCCCTTAGCTGCTGGCAAGGCTGGGACGTGGGACCTGCCCTGGGCTTGGAGCTTGGGTCTGGGGCTCGGGGCCGACGGCGCTGAAATCACGGGAGCTGCGCTGGAGAGGTGCGAGCCTCCAGTGCCCAGGCTCCCCCGCTCGTTTGCAGGATTTGGCTGCAACAAAACTAAAGAAAAAAACAAACAAAACACCCAAACTGCACCAGTTCCTCCCAGCTGTGGGTCTGAGCTGCAGGTAACACCAAGGGGTCCCTGCATCCAAAACCGGAGGACCTTAAAATCAGGTGCTGCCTTTGGCCCCCGCCAAGCCTCCCGCACTCGCAGGCTGCTCTGCGCCTCCGTCGGCATTCGCATCGCTCCAGGCCGCCTCTGCGGCGAGGAAAGGGACACGCGGACRTGCCCACGCCGGAAGGGAGRCGAGACCTCAGCRCCCCTCTGCATCCCCGTGCCGCCTYGYCGGGCTGCCAGTCCCACGCCGACACCATGCCAGGGTGGCTGCCCTCGCCCGGGCTCGGCCGCCTGGCGGCTCCTCCCRCTCTGTGGCCGATCCATCCGGGACCCCAGTGCACCGCAAGTGCCGGCYGCTTGGCCAGGCCCGAGGCCGCGGATGCTTGCGAGGGGCCCGGGAGCACAGTCGAGACRCGGGAAGGAGCCCTGGGCGGGAGGCGCCAGCTGGGAGCAGAGCTGCTGATACGCTCCGGTAGCGGGATGCTTGCAGCGCATGGCGGATTTCCCGGAGCCGCTGCCTTGAGGAAAAGGCTGCTCTGCTCCTGCACGCAGGAATGGGTGCAGGCGTGCGTGCTTGCCTCTGCCCTGCGTGCTTACCTCCATCACGCATGCYTGCCTCCATCGTGCGTGCTAACCTCCGCCGTGCGTGCTTGCCTCCGCTGTGCGCTGCTTGGGCGCATCACCGAACAGGCGCTGCTCCCTGCTCTGCATGGAGTCCGCTGGCAGAAGCTGCTCCGCGCCGGGAGCAGACAGGGCTGCGCTGGCTTTCCGCACCGCCGGCGATCCCCGGCTGGCGCTTTCGCGCGAGGAGGCCCCCGCGCTCAGAAGCGCCAGTTGTGATTAGAGCTTACAAGAGGCGGTTCGCTCGGGAGGCGCGCGCGGAGCAGCGGCACCGCGAAGCCCCCGCGTCCCTCGCAGCGGGGTTCCGGGGAGCGCAGGCGGGCGGCGGGCCTGCACGCCTGTCCCGAGGGAGGCGCCGCTCCGCTGCAGCGCATCCCGCTGCGCCGCGGGGCCGTGCATCCGCCGCYGCCCCGGCGGGACGCGGGGACCTGAGCCAGCCGAGCTGACGGCGCTCGAGCCCCAGCGCCTCCCTCCCGTCTCCCGGCAGGCTGAGCGCATCCGCGCCAGCGTAAGGCAGCAGCGTTACAAGCCAGGGGAGAAAGCGGAGAGTCTTTTGGCAGATGGGATTCAAGCGGAAAGAGCTAACGCTCAAACCTCCTCTGTAATGAAAGGAGATGGGCAAGTTGCAAGCAAACCAGCTGTCACAAGGCATCAGCTCAGAGCTTTCCTTCAGCCGTTGGATGCGGCTCTGTGCAACGCGCTGCCTGCAAATCCCTCTCCTCCCGAAAGGAAGAACGAGCTGCGCGTTCACATCCGCGCATCCGAAACGGAAGATGCGATTAAAAAAGGAAATCCAGCTGTGTACACCGCCGCGTCTSTGCCCGGTGCATGGGGCTGCTTTCCTCACCTCTCCTCCGAGCGCCCGGCCCTCGCCGCAACTGCTCGAGCAAAGGGTTTTAGCTGTCGGGTGGGAGAGCGGGGCTGCTCCGGCTGCCCCTGGTTCCCCCCCCCAGCTCCCTCGCGGCCAAGCGGAGACCCCGGCGGCGTCCCGGCGCTGCCGCCGCCGTGCTGGCCCCGGGGGTCTGTGTGCGCACGGGCCGGGTCTCTCCCTCGCTCGCGTCTACAAGCAAATTAAAAATTAAATAAATAAATTTGCTAGTTTACAAATAGAACTGTTACTTGTTACTCCCGGTATTAACAGTCTCCTTTTATTTATTTTTTTTATTTTTTTCGAGGCTGTGAAAGACGTTTGTTTCAGTTGCCAACATCGCTACAGAACTAATGTGGGTGGATTGTGACAGATATAATTTCTCCATCCTACAGTTTCATCAACTTGAGTTCTGTTAAACTATACCCGCTGGGCTTAGCTCCTTTTAAAGTTTCCGCTTTGACAGGTAGATTTATTAGTCTTGAAATTTGTACAAATCAGATGTCACTCGTGGCAACTTGTCAAAACGTCAGTGCGGCGAGGGAGCGCGAAAGGCTTCTGCGGAGCGCGGGAGCCGGGCGGCGGGAGCGCGGGGCTGGCAGCGCCCGCCGCCCTCCGCAGCCGGCCGGGGGGGGGGGTTTCGCTCTGTTAGACGTCTAGCGCCGCGCGGCCGGGAGATGCTGCTGGGTCCTGCCGGAGGGGGACGCGGCTCCCGCGGGGCCGGCACGGAGCCGGGAGCCGCGCGGGCCCCGCTGCTCCTCCCGCGCCAGCGGGCGTTTGGCCGAAGCCCCGTCGGATCGAGCCTTTCCCGCCTGGGCCGAACCCCGCTGGCGCCCCGCGGCAGCTCCGTCCCGACAGCGTTTGCAGCGGAGACSTAGCAGAAAATGCGTGTCTGTGCGCATGTAAACACGCTGCTTAATCAGCCCTGGAAGGCTGCAATTAAAAAACTTGACCTTGTCGCCCTTCCCTGTCGCTACTGACGAAGGCCAGGGTGAAGCTTAGGCGCTCTGCACAGGAGATTGCTTGCCAAAAGTGGCTAGAAAGTGGCAACCTTTTTCCTTTAAAACACAGACAAAATAACTCTGCTTGACTGAAAAATTTCCATGGAATAAATTTAGGGTTGTTCAAAYGAAAACTTAAAAAAAAAGTCACTTAAAAACTATTTTAAAAACCTTGTTTTGATTTCCCCATCCGAGAAGACCAGGCAAATCTCAGCCGAAGCTGCCGTTACCCGCGGACGCTTCCACTCGGTTCTCCTGCCGGGAGCAGCCGCACACAGCCCCGGCACGGCACGGGGACGAGCGAGGGACCGGGCTTCCCGTCCGGGGATGCCTCCGTCTCCCAACCTGGGAAACCTCCTAGCCAGCACCGTCTTTTCGACAGGCTCATAGCAGCTGCAAAAAGCTATTCTGACTAATCAGTCTATTTTAGGATTTTCCTGTAACGCTCCCTGGTATCTAATCAATCTCATGCAAGCAGTAGTGGTTGAGCCCAATGGAGGCTCGTTAGCGCTGCTGAGATAAGATTCCCAAAAATGTGGATCCGAGCAGGAAATGCTTTTCTCCTCTTCAAGATTCCGAGAAAACTAAAGTTCCCCTCCTAAACTGGATGGAAAAGAGCAAATCTCAAAGCGTGCTGTGATCTCAGAAACGCTTGCGGTAAGTCAGAACTGGTCAATCACGTTGTTTTGTTTCAGTTTTGACCTTCACGTTTGTTTTTGTTCTTATTATGTACACTCAAATAAAATTTGAAACAAAAAATTGTTTAAGACCAAAAGCTGTCTTTTTTTCTATAGGTTTTAAAATGGGACCACTTTTCAGAATAGAAAATTAATGAAAGCCAACCCRCAGTACGACCAGGTTCGAGACATTTTCTGACTAGCGAATGACCTGCCAAGCGAAGCGCAGGAGAAGAGCACCAGGTCCTCGTCCAAAGTCCTTGCTGCCTCTAGTCTCGGCGGACACCAGGACGGTGCTATGAAGTGCTTTTCCTGTTATCCCTTTCTCTTTCGGGAGCGGGTTTCCCAGGAACAAAGCGCCGGAGGAAGTTTCAGAGGCGAGGAGCAGCTCAGGTGACGGAGCCGTGAAGCAGGAATCCAGCCCGGCTATTCCTGTCCGGGCTGATAAGTTCGGAGTGAGAACAGGAGCCGGTYGGGAAGTGACCCCGGATAACGTGGCACCAGCCAAGCCCCCCCACACCAGCCCCAGCCCCCCAAAATCCCACTTTTTGACCTGCAGGTGTGCCCCGGTGCCGGCACAGCCGTCGGCACCTCCGGCTGCTCCAGTGGGAATGATGCTCGTGGGCTTGGCGGTGCCCGGCGTGAGCTGCCTTTCCCCTGTGAGAGGGAGCTGGGAAATAAGAGCCGGTCTCTGAGCACCACCCCAAAGCACACTGAGCAGCCCCGGCCCCCCCCAAAACCCCACTGGTCCCCAGCAACCCGCAGCGCCCRGCCGTGGGGACCGGCCCCAGCACCCCCAAAATGGCTTGTAGAGGGGTTTTTTGCATATTTGCCACCTGTCTTTAAGGTCCTTGCAAGGAGCGTTGCTTACTATTTATCAGGAGTTTTTCACTCTTGAAATGATGATCAGAAAGTATAACTGAAATAAGTAATTTTGATTAAAAGTGCTTTCTTCCACCACGAAAAGGATCTCGATGRCATCTGTGCAGGCCTCGCGCCGGCAGCAAGTGCAGGCAGGAGCATCGTCCTCGCCCAGCCAGGGCAGCTCCCCGCGCAGCCCTCTCTGCACACACATCTGCTTGGTGTTTGGGGGTTTTGCCCCAAAGCCTGCGACAGGAGAAGGGCTTGTGCATTAGAGCAAAAAAAAAAAATTAAGCCGGGAGACTTTGCTTAATTAATTGCTACGTGAACGCTGCACTTCTTGGAGCAGCTCGCGGTGATGATGCTCTGATGGGAAGAGCAGGGGAAAGCCCCCCCCTCGCGCGGGAGATTCTCTTTAAAAGAAATCACTTTATGTCGCCTCCCGTGCTGACTTCTTTTCATGTGGCGAGCGGATTACGGCAGCTTCCTTCCCACATTAAACGTCGCTAGGGCAGGTCCGGGGGGGCCCCGCGGCTGGCGGGTCGCCCCGAATCCCAGCCCCGGGCTCGGCGCGAAGGCGCAAGAACGCAATCGGGGAGGGGGGCAAAGGATCCGGATCTGGTTCCCGGCTCGGCCCTGCGTTTTCCATGTATTTCCATGCGCCATGYGGATCTGCTGAGCAATTTTGGCTCGGCGGCGTGGAAGGGGAGCGAGGGACGCGGAGAGGGAAGGAGGAGGAGAAAAGCGCCTGGCAGGGGCTCAGAAAGCTCTCCAGCTCGCACATCTGGTTCTTATATTTCAAAGTTAATTAGTCATATTGAGGCTGTCTGAAGATAAATTTATCATCCAGAAAAAACACAAACAGTTTGAAAAATGAAAGGAAGTGAGGTGACATGGCTTGACGTTTAAATAAATCATTTTAACATGATTAAAAAACTTGTCCTCCCCGACACCCGGAGCCGGATACTTTGTCAAGACTTCCCGACGAAGACGCGTSCCCGTTTGGTGCGCAAAGCCGCGGCCGCTCGGTTAGACGGAGCCGTCGCTGCCCCGTCGCTTCCCCCAGCGCCTCCGGGGAGCGCAACGCCGGGCGAGGAAGCGCCGGCTGCCTGCGGACGCGGCACCGGGCCCTCGGCGCGGGTGGGAGCCGGCGGCACCGGGGGACGCCGCGAGGTTCTGGCCTCCTCCTCTTCCTCCTGGCGCCGTCCCGCGGGCCCGGATGCGGCGCAGGGGCTGGCTCTCGGGGCAGAAAATTGCGGCGCGATGACTTGCTCGGACGCGCTGCTGGAGACGGACGGAGCCTCTGCGTGGAGCCGGGCTCCCGCCACCTGCCTGCAYGCTGGGAGCGGGAATGGGGACACGGTGCCGCGTGGCGGAGCGGAGGGCTGTCGTGCACCAGCGGTGCTGGCAGCGGCTCCCGCTCATCCCATCCGTGCCGGAGGAGCGCGCCGGCACTGCAGCGAGCCAGCTTTCCCGCGACCGCGCTGGAYGGCCGAGCGCGCCCCGAGACCCCGGCAGCGGTGACAGCCCCGGGGCCAGGACACCCCTGGGCATCGCTGCTGCCTCGCGTCCACCCCTCCACGGCGGGAAGGAGCTAACGCAACCTGGAAGGTTCCTGCCACGAGCAGCTCTGTCTCGCCGGCTTTGCTAGCGGGACGGGAGGTGCYGGTCGCGGTGCAGGAGCCTCCTTGCGCTAACGCGTTAGCGATCTGTCACTGTGCGTTCACGCTAACACCACGCAGAAGTCTCATTAGATCAGTGGCTTTGGTTTTACATCCATATTATCAAATTTCCTTTTCGCCGGCTTGAGTGATAGAGGGTTTGTGATTAAATGAAACACTCTTCCCCGAACGTCAACCGGGAAAAAGCCCTGCGYGTCTGCTTGACAACATGTCTATAAGCTAAACATCAATCAATATTAGGGGAAATCAGCATATCGGATGACCCAGAGGAAGAGCTCAGCTGGTTTTCACTCCGATTCACCTGCTTTGGCAGAGGCTTTCAAGGGATATTTAAGTTTTGTGGCTCCTGGCTGAATTAATGATACTTTTCACTCTCCAGGTCCAGCCCAATCCCTAGGAAGTCACGCGGGAATTTTTCTGTTGACTCGATCAAACCCACAATCTTTCTTCTGTGGCCATAGGAGCATTCACTGACGTGAATCAAATTTCTCAGCCTCATTAGAAGAGGAAAAGGAAACTGAGGCAGGGGATGGGGCGCTGGGGTGCAAAATTCCTCCCCACTATGGACAAAGTCTTTAAGAGGCTGGATAGCCTCGCTTTCCGCTCCTCTCCGCCTTGAGGCCTCGCTTTGCCAGTCTGTGAAATGGGGCCGCATCATCCCTCGCTGCTTCCCGAGGACCCGGGAGATGCTTGGGGCAGCAGGACGGCACCGGGAAGCCTCCGCTACCCGGAGCGGAGCAGGTTCAGGAAGGTGGAGACATTCGCGTCTCGTGACAAGAAAAGAGCTCTCCTGGGCACGAAGGAAGCAAATGACTGACATAAAAAAGCATGAAATGAAAATGAATAAATAAAAAAGTGACGCTTAATGGATAAAATGAATATTCAAGTTGTTTCCAGGGAAGACTCTCTGACTTCGGTGCTAGTTACAGTTACAAGGCCTGCGCCTTTTCTTGCTGTCAAAGCCTTCACCGTAGTTGTCCAAAAGTTCCTCGATTATCTCTAACAAAACTGTCAGCTGCCTTTGAAGTATCAGAACAGTCTCATCACATCTTATTAAATAGTAAACATCATTTGCAAGCGCGCAGGAAGCATAGACACAGCGTCAAGGGAGCCGTCGGAGCATGTCGGCAGGTCTCGGATCCGGGCGGATCCCAGTGCCGTTGGTTCCTGCGGGGTGCGGGAAGCAGCGAGCCGGCAAAGCTTTCGCCCGCCGCCCATCGCTCCCACGGCTCCTTCTGCTCGCCGGGCGCCGGGGGCTCATCCTGCGGGAGGAAACCACTCCGGTCCAAGAAACCGCTTTACTGCAAAACCGCAAAAAGCGCCTGGAAGAGGAGCCGTGCCGGGCGCTTGGCTGAGAGGCAGCGAAGAGCGCCGMGAGCGTGCTGGGAGCGCAGCCGGGCTGCTGCTGTGTCCAGCCGAGCCGGCGGTGCCAAGCGAACGGGAAGGTGCCTTGTGGTTTCAGGCTGCACGGGAGAAAAGCTTTTACTGAGCTGGATTAGCACAGGCCTTCTCAGCACRCCCCTGTGGAAATTACCGTCCCTGTCAGATTTGAGCGCTTTGAAATATATTCGGAAAGAATTACTTAATTTGAAAAGAAAATAATGTTTTGGATCCAGGAGAATGTTTTCATGCTGTTTCTTGCAGCCAGATTTGGAGAAACTTATTTCATGTGTTGAAGTGTCTTTCAAGAGCTGAATCTTTCATAGAAGAGTAATTGTGCAATTAGCTATGAATTAGTAAAAATTCATTCTAATTACTTCCAGGTGTGACACGTTTTATGGTTAAAAACACGGAGGGGACTAACGCGCCGCTGTCAGTGGTTGCTTCCCGCGCCGATATGAGCCGAGACGCGTGCGTGCCGCTGCAGCGCTCCCTAAAAGCGTCATTGCGGAGCAAGCACACGGAGCCCCGCGCCCGGCCCCRTCGGGCCACGGTGGGGGGGGTGTCAGGCCCCCGCTTGGTGCAAACTGGGGGTTTGCTTGTCTGCATCACCCCAGCTCCGGCTCTCGAGGYGGGATCGGGGCCGCACGAGGGGCACGAGCTGCCCAGCAGCGCGAGCCTCCTCCGCCCCGGAAACCTGCCGGCTTAGATTACCGCTGCCGGGAGCGGGAAAGCCAGGGGGATCCTCCAGTGCCTGGTACGTCATTAAAAACACTGGAAACCTCACACTAAAGCCTGCAAGATTTCCAGCTTTAATTCCAGATCAAAGAGGCTTTGGGGAGGAGCAGGCCAGGTTTGAAGGCTTATCTCGGCCAGACCCCGTGAGCTTTTGAAGTTGCCCCATCAGTCACTAATCAAAGCTCCCCTTTCAGAGGGGGAAATCAAATCCCTTTCGGCAGAGCCGGTGGTTATCAGCTTCTAAACATCGCCTGTCTTTCCAGCGACCTCCTTTTTGTGAGCTGACCCTGGGGCCGCCGCCGGAGCAGGAAAAACCTCGCAAGGATCGGGCGCTCGGCTCCGGCGCAGGCGGACCTTTGCTTGCAGGATGTCCCAATCCGCAAAGAATGCGTGTGCGTGGAAGCAATAAAGCCCTGCCGAGGTAAATAAATACTTTAGTCCACGCTGAGCACATAGAGGCTGCCTTGAGCTGCAAGTACTGACAAAGACCCAGCGTTTCCAAACAAAAGAGGAATTCACAAAACCATTAGTCTCCCTTTTTCCTCAACGTACGCAGACAAAGTGGAGAAGATGATACCCTTTTACAGGATCAAGATCTTAACTGCAGAGCGTTTTGGCTAAAGAAGCCCTCTGGTAGCACGAATAAAAGGTCTTTTGCTCTCGGAACGCCTGTATTACAAACGACGTGCAGATAGCACCCCTGAGCATAATTCAGGTCTAGGTTTCCAGGAACTGGGCTGACGAGGTAACTGCGAAAAAAACGCGTCTGCACAAGGCGCCCAGTTCTCCTGCTGGCGGCGGTGCCCGAATCCCCCCAAAACCTCCGCTCCTGTGCTCCCGGGGTGGCGGAAGTGGGAGGAAAAGCTTCACCTCCACGGCCGGTTTGCAGATCAGCGCTTCAGCTCGACGCCGGGGCAGCGCGCGGCGGAGCAGGGGCAGGGGGCAATCGGGGCCGCTGCCGCCTCGCCGCAGCCCCGCCAGGCTCCAGGACGGCCCTTCCCGGCCACGGCCGCGGCTCTGGACCAGGCTCGGAGCCGGTGCGCTTTAAACCCCGGGGGCCTGCRGAGACAAATCTCATTTTATATATATATATACAGTGTGACTCGAGGGAAAGCGTTCCAGCTCCGAGGTCTGGATGCGTGCCCTGACAGTCCTTTAATCCCGGGTGGGGTGTTCGCCGTTTCTCCTCTGCATCATCATTTCCAAAGAAAGGAAACCTGATGCACCGAGTCGGGAATGGCTCTAACAGACGCCCTGAGCGGGAAGAGCGGCCCGGCGGGGCGAAGCCGCGGCGCGAACGCTCCGCAGCGCYGGCTCTCCGGGGAGGAGAGGGGCCTCCGCGCTGCCCAGGTGCTGCCYGCTCGGCGGAGAGCAGCCCGGCGGGAAGGCTGGGACCGTCACAGGCTGCAGAAACCGGCATTTAAGCAGGAAGGTTTAGACGGACAAAGCCATCCGGGAGCTCGCGTTCCCTTGCGAGCGTGCGGTCAATTTTTGTGCAAAAAAGACAGACAAAAAGTCTCCCTTTACTAATTTCTTTCCCCCTGAGAAAGAGGTGGGGATGGGCTAAAGTAATCCGCCAGCTGGGACTCTGGATGCTAAAGCTATCATAGACGAGTTTYAGTGCACGGTGCCCAGACACCACGCCGTGCCGCGCACACATGCGTAGCAAGACATCCTCCCCAAAGCCTTTGCAGTCTAAACAGGCAAGGAATCGCGACGGTTTCCAGCCTGCAGCTGGAAAGCCGAATGCCGGAGTGTTTGGGTGATGTGTCCATAGCGTGAAGGACCCCGCAGAGATCAGGTCTCCTGGGCCCACTGCGGTAAGAACGGGGCCGTGTTTCCTCCTTGCACAGGACTCCTCCTCATGAAGTTCAAAGAGACAAAGCTGAAAAATGAGAAAAAATGAGCGAAAAGAAGAAATCAAAAAGGAATCACAAGCGTAAGAGGCAGCAAAAGATGCCTGCAGCCCCCTTCATCTTACTGGCATGCGCATAAACATGGGGCAACCGGAGTCAGAGACCCTTTCCATCGACTGCAGTGGGGTTAGAATCGGGCTTTGAATTATACCCGTCCCGAAACGCTGCAGGATCATTACCCAGCTTACACAAACATACTGACGCAAAATTAACTGATACATCACAGCAGCCTCTTCGTCTATTTTGCAGGGCAGACCGTATCTGGCCTTGCCTCGATTAAGAGTCTGAATCAGCATAACAACTAGTTTTTACTGAAAATATTGCATCTTGTTTAACCGAAATTACATGGAGCTTTAGGACTTTGCCTTTGAAACCTCTGGCAGGATTGAACATGGTTCCCTGGAAGATTTCCTGAGCGCTTACGTCTGGTTGTGCGACTTAGAGCTCTGCGTCTGGGCTCTTGCTTGCACGGTTACCCACACCTTGCCCAGCCACCGGGAAGGTTCTCCTGTCTGGTCTGGAGGAGTGATGTTCTCACCGGCAGGTAACCGTCTCCCGCTATCCCGGAGGCAAACAAGCCCGCRCAGGCCGGTCTTCGCTGCTGTCAAAGCACCGCGCTCGCTTCGGCCCAAGGCAGCAAGACGGCGCGAAGGAGCCCCTGAGCTCCGTCCCCTTCTCCTTTGTCCGGTGAAGCCTTCAGGAAACCTGTCTTACGCTGCTAAAATCCATCCTCGGATTTTGCAACGCGAGCGTGCACTGAGGAGAGGAGCTCTCTCCTGTCACCTGCCACCACGAAATTCTCCGGCCTCGGTGACGATGATGCCACCGTGCCTATGCGATTCCTTCTCGTAAATTTGTTGTGCAAAGATCAAGTGACGTGCTTCTCCTTTCAGACGGTTCCTTGATGGGAATTTACACCTTGAAACTCAACGCGGAACACGAGGGGAATTACGGTCCATCTGCACGCTGTATTTTGAGCTCCTCTGGTTGACTGTAACATAGTTGGCACATCAAAAGCATGCGTCCCCCTGCTGCGATTCTGGACCTGCTTTCTGCATTCGAGATTCATGACCCACTATTTCGGGCTTTCTCTCTATTTTTGGAAATTGTCTCATGGTTCCACATCCTTCTCTGTAATTGGATTCTTCACGTCCCCTGGCTGGGTGTCTCCACAGTTACCGTTAACCCTTCAGGCTTCCACGAGGAGCGATGCCTCGGCCAGCAAGGCTGCGAAGCCTGACTGGCACAGCAGCAGCAGCACCGGGGGCCAGGCTTTTATCAAGGGAGAGCGTCCGGACGCCGATGCCGCGGAGCGACAGGCCGTGCCTCGCAGGCGGGATGGAGGCACGGAGCGTTCCCGCCTCCCGCGCGGCTCCGGGTGCTTTCTGCAATGCAGCGGTCCAACACCCCAGAGATGAACCTGGTCCTTTCCAAAGCCGAGCCAGCCTCTACGGAGAGACCTGCCTTTCCCGCACACACAAACCCTTCTGCGATGTCCCATCCATGTGGAGAGGCAGGGCAAGGAAAAATAAAAGCCCCCGAAACTCCAGCTTTTGCCACGGCAGAGAGAAACTGCGATGGCTCCGCGTTAATGCTGATGGACGATTCCCGGTGAGGCGGCGCTTGTCCGCACGCTGCCGGCAGAGCCGGTTTCCCTCGCTGCTCATCCGCCTGCTTGCGGCTCCGGCACGGAGCTGCGAAAGAGGGATCGAGTCCCTTGCACCCCGGGACAGGTTGCAATGAGATGAGAAAGGATCAGTCCACCCGCCAGCCTGGCTGAYCTCTCCCGCTCTTCTTTTCTTCACCAAAAGCGTATATACTTCTTTCTTCTCCCTTTGCTCGAGGGGAAGCGTCATGTGAAAATCAAAAGATTACACATATTTCTTCGAGCGCGATGCGTTCGAGCTCCTCTGAAGGCTCGCTGCAGATCAGTCCCGCTCCTCGGCCCCCTCGGGCTGTTCGGGGCTCGGAACATCTGTCACCTTTGATGGATGCCAAGAGCTGCTCAAATACCGACTGAGGTCCCCAGGCAGAAACGGGAGCCTGGAAACAAAGTCAGCGGGTTTTCCCAAGCGCCGCCTCTTTCATCTGCTCCAGGAACACCTTGTCGCCTGCTTTKCCGTTCTTTTTTCCTTTCTATCCCCGGTTCCTCCTCTCCCTCCCCTCTCTGGCACCCTCCCTGCTTGCTGGCGTCCCCGCTTTGCCTTGGGCCCACAGCGGTGCCCCCTGCCCCACCGGGCCCCGGCAGCACCGTGGGACCCTACGGATTTTGCAGGACTTTAAGAGCCGAGCGCCAAAGCCTTGCTGCTGGCTGCCTCCCTCCAGCGCAGCGAGGCAGCGCCGAGAAACCCTCGGCTGCGCAAGGGCTTTTTGCAGGACCCTGCTGGCTGGGGACGCCGGTCCCCAGGCGTCTGCCGCTCCAGCGTGGCCCGTCACTGAACGAAGGYGAAACACGTCCTTCCGAGAAGCACAAAAGCAGCTAAAGAGAAAAAGGCGTCGTGGATGGCGAGCTCTGCAGATCGCCAAGCGCAGGAACAGCACGGCTTTTATGGGGTTGTACCTGATTTCTTGCACGTTTGCCTGGGCAACTTTGAATAATTAGAAATAAGTCTCTCTTATAAAAAATAAACAAATGGTATCACTGTCCTGTGCAGCAACAGCCYGAGGGCAGCGCTTTCTGGCGGGGATGAAGCGCCCGGGTCTCGCTGAGCCGAACTCCCAAGGCTCCTTTGAAAACTCGGAGTCTGAGAACAGGAGACTCAAAGGTGGAGTATGCCGGACCGTCGCTGCCAAAAACTAGAGTATTTTTTTAATAAGGGCTCAAACAAACTAATAAAAAGACCCCGTCAGCAGGGCAAATTTCATTCCAGCTGGGAGCTGGATTCCTGTTAAAGGAAAGTGCCAGCAGGCCCTTTGGCTCCAATGGCACTACCAGACGTGGCTGTAATTACGAGCTTTCTATTGCTGCGTGAAAGCTGTTATGAATTTCGGTGGGCAGAGGGGCACAGAGGAATAGTAAATCACCCAAACAAAAGGTGCGGGCAGCGGGGAGTAGGCTCCAGCGTTAACCAAGCGCCATTGTAAAGAGCTTAAATTATCAACACGTGCCGTAGTTAAAACGGGATCTGCAAACTGGGAGCTAATTGTCCCCGAAGCGCCCGAGCGTCGCCGTACGCCCGGGAGAAACGGGGGCGCCCGGGAATCCCAGTGCGCCCAGGTCCCTGGGGGGAGCCGCGCATCCCGCCCGCCCCCGGCTCCGAACCTCCTCGGCCGGGACACGAAGCCCTCGCAGCGAGCCCGGATCCCCATCCCGGAGCCCGGCCGGCCGAAAGATCCCRTCTCCTTTCGGGGAAAGGAGAAGTGGTGCACGGGAGAGAGCAGATGCTTGAGCAAGGCAGGGGGCCCAGGGACACGGGTAAAACACCTCCCCCACCCCCAAAACAAAGTTCTGTCAGAATATTTCAAAACACAGAATTCGATGAAAGGGGTACCGTCACTAAAAGCGATGAACAAAAAAGCCCCATCTCCCTCCCAAAGGCGCCGCTCAGCTGGCCTGAACCAGCTGCAGGAAGCAGGGCCGGGGCCCGAGCCGGGGGGACCAAGCTGCCGGCCACGGCACGCTACGGCACGGCGCCGTGCCTCGGTTTCCCCTCCGCTATCGCCCCTCTCCACGCGAACCGCGGGGCCTCTGAGTCCCCGACTCCGAGTACCTTGTGGAAAACAAGCATTAGCGCCCAAGGCAGGTGCGGAGTGCTCCAGCACTGGCACCGTCTCTCCGAAACGCAAATCCAGATCGTTCCCCGCCTCTGCGCAGACTCTTTTCAGTCCTATAGCGCTTTGCAAGCAGGAGCAGCGGCTTCCTATCGCCAGGTGTTTTAGTGACTGTCACCACCCCTCCAAGCACAAGCGCCRCGTAACCTCTTGTTGATTTGCACATGGATTTGTCCCGGAAAAGGTTTTCCCAAGACCCCCAGCGTTGCAGAGCCGCCTTTCCGGGTACGGGATGGAGAGCCCTCGGCTCCGAGCCGGAATCGCAGCCCCGCTCTCCACGTCCCAAGGCGCGGAGCCGGGCRGGAGCGAGGAAGCCAGCCTGCACCGAACCGCATCAGTAAAATGAGAAAGCCAAAGATTGCGCCATAAATAACGACCGGTTGACACTTCTTAAATTCATAGCTTTAGCACACAGCAAAGTGTCTCCTTTTTATCAGGAATTCGTTGACAAGGGTTGCAAAAAGATCTACAAATAATACTGAGTGGGGCTATGAAAATGTATTTGCGGAACATTTCGGTATCAGGGATCACCATTATATCGGAAGAATTCATCTTCCTGGAACATTTTATTAGTATCTAGATTTTATAGCTGCTCCCGTTTAATTTTTTTTTTTTAATTTATGGTTTTCTTCATTCCCCCGGTGACGGCAGCGGGGGCAGAGAAGAGGGGGACCAGCGCCGCGGCGGCGAGCGGGCTGCGGGGAAGGGCCCGGAGTGCCCAGCACAGGGAACCCGGCACCAGCTTCCCACCAGGACCAGGCTCGGAGCCGGCCGCAGCCACTCCGGATTACGTGGCCCTCGGCCAACGAGAGCCTCGKTTTTAGGCAGAAACACGCACATACCCGCAGCTCTTCCCCTGCTGGCGCCCGAAGCAAGGGAGCACCAGTCTCCCGGCTCGGCGCCCGGGATGCCGATGCCGCCGCGATGCCCGGTTGGGAAGGGACGTGCGGAAGCCCCGCGCCGCTCCCTTCCCCTCCAAGGGAAAATCGGTGCCGGCCGCGCCGGGCCCCCTCCCCGGCCGTGCCGTGCCGCACAGCGCCCGTCTGCCTGGCAGAAGCGATGATAAATTTGCAGCGGCGGCGCTACAGACGGTCATAAATAACGCCCTGCTCCGCGGTGCCGGCAGTTTCCATTAGGGCCGTCTGGATCGGGATGCCGATACCCTCAGCCTGAGCCGGGCCCAGCCGTAAAATTTATCAGGACGCTGTCCTCACCCCATAAATCACCCCCCCACACACACCCCGGGAGCCAGGCGGCGGATAAAGCCCTAAAAACCGCCGAGCGCAGGGGGGCAGCGGGGCACCCGTCRCCCCTTCGCCCCGGCTCCCGCGTGCGCCGGGCTCACAATGCGGGAACCCGCGTTCCTTCCTTGTCGCCTCTATTGCAGCGACAAGGGAAACACAGCGCGCCTCGGACCGGAGCTTCTTCCCCATTATTGCTCTGTGCTTTCCAGCCTTATTTATTTTTCCGCACGATGAGGTGTAAATTGATACCAAATAAGTCTGTTTACATTTCACACCCACTTTGCACAACAGAAAATGTGTAAAAAGTCATGAAGAATGAGGCCTATTGTTGTGGGCTTTAATTAAAAAGTCCCACAAAAACACAATATCCGGTGCTGCACTGGCTCAGGGCACCCAAGGGGCTCCGCACACCTGGCCGGCTGCACCTTCCCTCCGGCACACGGACACGGCAGCCCCCACGGAGCAAAGGGCGGGATGTGCAAGGGGGAAATGTTCCCCACATTTTTAAGCAATAAGGATTTAAACGTGCATTCACTGCCCACTCCCTCCGCCACGAGGGCATGTCCAGATAAAACTTGACAGTATATATATGGGGAAAAGCAGAGTTTGAATCCATGGCTTTGCGGCCGTCCATCAGTTTAATTCCTGGACTGTGAGCACGGCGATCATCTGGATAAATGGAAACTATGCTTTTTGGACAAGATAGACATCAGCTCGTCTTCCCTACTTGCAACCGGCTTTCTTTCCACTGATGTTCGTCTTCTCYAGCTCTGCTTTACAACATCTCTTTACTTCATTTCCATTGCAACCCATTAGCAAGAAGGCAAGCCCACGGCGATGCGGGTCTTCCGTTCTCGACATTTTTAGCTTTTACTGGTAGCTAGCGGGGCGGCCCCGGGCAGCGGCTGGTTCCCGGCGAGCTGCTGCCGTGCAGGGGTTAACCGAGCCCCGGCAGCAAGCGGAGGAGGAAGGAGCCGTTGCAGGACTCCGGCGCTACCTAGGCGGAGGCCCGTCTCGTAGAATCAGCCATAGCGAACTCCTGGGAGCACATTAAATTAAGTGTCCTAAATT
The DNA here is from genome assembly GCF_003343035.1 of Apteryx rowi. Lineage (NCBI taxonomy): Eukaryota > Metazoa > Chordata > Aves > Apterygiformes > Apterygidae > Apteryx > Apteryx rowi. The sequence continues at coordinate 885,668 of NW_020448497.1, read as the reverse complement.
CGCTTAACTATGCATTTAATTTGGCAGTAATAGGACACTCTCTGTATAATAGTAGAGTTGCTGTATAATAGAAGAGTAGCTGCATATTAATATTTTGATTATTAAGGACATGTGTATTGGAGGCTTAATAACTATGTAATATATTATTGCTTAATCGCTCAGACTCTTAAGTATGTTTTCATAATTAGCTGCTATTTAGTTAACGTAAATATGCAGCTTATTAAATATAGAAATGCATTTCRAGTTGCACTAGTTATTTGCATGAGAGGAAACAGCAGCAAGAGAACGGCTTTTAGCTCTCCCCTGCCTCRGAGCGACGGCGCTCCGAGCGGCTCCGGCTTGCCGTTTGCTCGAGCAGGGGGATCTGCYGGCAGCCGTGCGGAGCGGTGGCCCCAGGGTTTCTGTCCTGTGCTGTTTCGGGATCTGCCCTCCRGGAGCACGAGGAGCGGAGTGGAGCGGGGCACCATGCCGGGCGTCCTGCCGGCAGCGCTCCCACGACGGACCCAGCKCCTGGCCATCTTTATGGGATGCAACGGGAAGCCTCGCCGAGCCCGAGCCGCCGCTTCGCCTGGTTCCTCTCGAGCAGAGCCGATCCCACTGCCGGGGCGGCAGCTGAGGTGCTTCCTTCTCCCTCAATCTGGCAATAAACCTGCCAAGCTGGGAGGCTTCCGAACAAGGTCTTTGCTGTCGTTTCTGCATTGAGAACCCACAAAAACTGTGCAGAAATGAAAGACAAAAATGCATATTTCATCCTTCGCCTGAGCCGGGCCCGCAGCCGGGGCTGCTCCGCGTTTGGCCGCCGAACTGCCGATCTCCTGCCGCCTTCAGGACCGCACGGCTGTCGGCGGGGACAGGACGCGCTCGGTGGTTGCTCTYATCCGTTCAACGGCCTCTGCGGACCTCAGCAGCGCGCGGGAAGGGACGGGGCGCTGGGGGGCTTCGTAGCCTGGGCTGCCGCGCTGCTGTGCACAACCTCTCCTGAGGAAACGCGTCCACCTGGGCGGCACGGGGACACCCCGATCCCGGGCAAACCCACCGAATCCCCATATTGCTTCCGGACAGAACTGCGTGAAAAAGAGGCGATGCCTGAGGAAACCTGGCAGGGTTTGCTAGCGCAAGGGCCGTGGGTATAACCTCGTTTTGGGCTCGATCTGCGTGGACAGATGCTATTTCAGGGCATTTCTTTGCTGCAATGCAAAAGGCGTCGGGCTGCGAACCCCGACGCCACGGAGGGGCTCAGTGCGGGGCTGGAGCCGGAGTGGATGCTGCGGGGATCCACGGCACAGAGCAGCTCTGCAGGCGAGACCTGCTCCGACACTTTTTTGGCGGCCCCAATGCTCCTCTTCAGCTTTGCAGCAGTAGCAGAGCTTTGCAGCAAGTGCGGGATTATCTCGTCTCGGTGCCTGCCCCGAGCGAGGGGACCGGCGCGGCGGCAAGGTCACTGCTGCCGGTGCACGTCCAGGCCCGCGGCTCCTCCTGCTCCCAGCCGGCGGCGGAGCCGGCGCTTCGGCCGGGGGCTGCTCCTCCGCTTCTGGGGTGAAGCGGTCCAAAAGGCTCCGCGCCTGCTTCTTCAAGCTCGCAGGTTTCTTGTTTTGGTTCCTAAATGCCACATTTCAACGTGTTTATTGTCCCGCTGCCTAACAGGGGAGGAAGGTTGAATGAGCTAATAACTCAGCTGCTGTGAACATGTTTATTTGATTTTTTTAAGAGCTTTAGCAAATACAGTACGTACAAGGAAAAGAAAAACCCCGGTGCCAGCATGTATAATTCCTCCAGGAGCAAGCCTGATAGGAACACAAAAGCATGCATGCTTCCAAACTGTAGCCAATATTTGCACATCGAAGTGACTAATTCTCCACTCCGTGCCACAGAACAATGGGCATAATAGCAAGGTGCATTAATGCAAAGCGTGATTGTCTGGTGCCTTGGTTATTTGACACATAAACAAGGAGAGCGGGAGGATTTTTATCTACCTGTGTAACTATTCGCTGAACAGCAGGTTACAAATGCGCTCGGAAAATGCTGACCCAGGGCTGCTCCTGTACCTCCTGTGCCGGATTGGCACATGATTTGCAGCACTGCRGGAGTTCTATAGCTGACCTCATTAGCAGTGCATTTCCTGGCTTGTTAGCATCATATTTGTATAATTTACGGCACCTTCGTTTTTATGGAATGTGTTCCTTGTAGAGTGTAATGGCAGCAATATATTTAACCTCTCCTATTTAGGAATGCTGTTGCAGAAGGCAGCCTGGAGATATAAAAGGGATTTTTTTCATCCCTTCTTTCTCTTTTGCATGTATTTTTTTTTTCCCACCCAGTTGCTACATATCCAACTGTACGTGCAACCAGCAAAGTGTTTGTAAAGGAAACGCAAAGCTGTGCTCAGGAAACCGCAGCTTTTGCAGGAGCACTCCCAAGGTCAAGGCCCTAAATCAGCGCCGTGTCATCTCTCCAAAGCCATTACTCAGCTGCTGGAAGAGGACGGAGAATTGCACCAGCAGAAGGGAAGGACGGTTTTGCAGCAAAGGCAGCGGGCTGTGGCGGGGCGGGTTTGGGCTCAGCTCCTGGCTCTGCCACCGCTTTCCTGGCTGACCTTGGGCAAGTCTCTCCACGGCCAGGTGCCTCGGGTCCGCAGCCGGGGATGCTCCTTTGCGGCTTCGCTCCCTTCGCGGGGCTGGTGCAGACGGGAACCCCTGAACCTCTCCTTCAGCCGGGCTGCGCTGCTCCTCGGCGGCACGCGCTTGCGCAGGACAGCGAGGGGCAGAGGACAACCTCGCCGCGCGCGGGGGCTCCGCGCCTCTCCAACCCCCCACGCCGCGCAGGAGACCCACGGCCTGCCGGAGGGAAGCTCCGTTCCAGAAATCGGCGCTGTTTTTAGCGCAGAGCCTCTTGGAATACGAACCTATTTTCGTTCCGCTCGTTGCAGTTGTTTTGTTCGCTTTGGCAGATTAGAGCATTGATTTTTGCGAAGGCCGCGTGTGAGGAGGGGAGGGGAAGGGAAGGTCACCCRCTGAGCGCCCCACAAGCAGCACCAAGCTCACCGCGCTGGACGCACCGCAACGCTGCCCGCGCCGGAGAAGAAGACCTTGAGACCTGGCCACACCTGCAGCATAGCCCAGATGGAGGCACCAGGGCTTTGCCGCTGCCTTTCCTTCCTTCCTTCCCTCCCTCCCTCGCTCGAAGGTCCCTGAGAACGCCGCATCCAAGGCTGAGCTTCACTCACCCAGCGCGGTCACCTCCACGCAGAGCGGAGCCGGTCGCCCAGGGCTCCCTGTGCAGCCCATGGAGAAAAGCAGCGCTTCCAGGCTCTGCATCATCTCAGCCCCGTCAGAGGGGTCTGAAACAGGTCAGGCAAATCCCTGCAAAGCCTCGTCTCCCTCCGTTTAGAGGGAGCCTGGGGTGACGCATGCAGGTGGAGATAGCGACGGCTGACGGCCAGAGTCAAGCGGGATGGATCCCACCTGCAGAGACGTTTGCTACTGACACCGCAAAACCAAACGCAGCCCGGAGCGGGGGGTCTGGCCTGGGGGTGCTGCTCATGGCGAGGGGGGGGGCTGCACCGCGAAGATGCCGGCGTTTGCGTGGGAGCYGGGGCAAGGCAGCACCCGTGCCGCCGGGATGCCCTTCGGGGCGCCAGCTCGTGCCAGGGCGCACCCCGGCTCGCCCGTCACACCGCCGAAGTTGGCACCGCTTGAAAGCAAAGGCCCATGACTAACCCGTCCCCGTGCCAGATTTTTCGAGCCGTGCTTAATTCTGGCTTTGTCGGCAGATTAGCGTGAGGAGCGCGGGCTGTGCCGGAGAATCGGCCGACGGGATGGGAAACGGCCCGATCCCGGGCCGGTGTGGGCCAGGGTCAGCGCAGAGCGCTGCCATCGCTGCTCTACCCCGCGGGAAGCGGGCTGAGAACGTGCAAACTCGTGTCATGCAGGTGACTGAAGAGACAGTGATTTCTTTCTAGTGAGTTTGGAGGAGATTCAGGCCAGCTCAGCAGGGAAAAGGCTCTGTATCTCCTCACTGCTCTCCAAAGCCACCTTCTCCCCCCCTTCCTCATCTTTATTGAATTCCTTCGCATCCCTTGGGGCTGCATTTCCAAACAAGTGTTGCTCCAGTCTCAGTCTGATAATTGCTAACTCGATGGGCCCCGYGGCTGCTTCCCCGTCCTGTCCGAACGCCGTCGCTGCGGCCACCAGCTCCGCCGCCGCGTTCCCCCCCGCTAAATTGCCCACTCGGAGAGGTGGGAAGTGAAAATCAGGAGGCGCCGGTGCTCGCGCTCAGGCGACRGAGCCCCCCGAGCCCGCGGCGCCCCGGCCCCTCCTGGCGCTCGAGCCCGTCTGCAAGGCGAAGCCGGGCCRGCGGCTCTCGCCACGGCCGAGTGCAGCCTCCATCTGCTCCTCCAGAGGTTTGCAGGAGCTGCTCCTTGCTTCTTCTCTTTCCCCAAAGCCCCGGTTTCACTCCGGACACAGCTTTCTCCCTATCGGGGGACAGGACGACTGTTTCAGACCCGGCTGGGGTTGTCGTGGGCTCACGCGTGATCCGAGACCGAGGATCTGCCAGGCAGGACAGGGCGCCCGGCCAGGCGGGCGAGTCCCTCCGCCCCGCTCGTCCTTCCCACCTCGCTGCCCCCCGGCTGCGTTTCCATCTGCTTTCCTCAGACGACGATTCCTGAGCTGCCCGTTGCCGATCCGGCGACGCGGCGGTCCGGGATGCCGCCTCGGCTGCGGACGCCGGGAGCCCTGCGACGAGGGGCTCCCCGGGCCGGCTCAGAGCTGCGTGAGCACGCGTCTCTCCGGGATGCTTTCCAGCTTGCTTGCGCCTGGCCTGGCCCTCRCGCTGCGCCACGTTGCTCCCCGTCCCCTGCCCTCCCCTTCCGCAGCCRGCTTTCCTCTCCCTTGGCCCGTCCTGGGTTCGCCCAGGCTCCGGCAGAAGAGCCAGCGGCACCTCGGACGAGTTCCTCCGGCCGGAGGGGCAGACCCTAAATCCCCCTAAAATCCCCCACCCAGTCTCCCAGCGCCGTCCGCCCCGGATAACCAGGGGCAGCAAACCCGGCCGTGTCGCTGCGGCGAGGCAAGGCTCCAGCGCTGCGCGGGGCCGGATGGGCACCGGTCTGCCTCGTGCCGCCGCCGCCGCCGCGGAGCCCGGAGCGCGGTCCTGCCGCGCCGTGCAGCGCCGTGCACGCGCCCCCTGCGCCAGCGGCTTTGCAGCAGCCCTGGGAACGCGCGGCAGCACCAATAACGTCTCCACGGCTTCTTGTTAGCTGCACTCTAAGCAGGAAAGTGACTGGCCCTGACAATATAATTTACATTGCTGTATAAAACTATCTGTGGAAGCCAAGCTAATTTGTGCCAGATTAGGCTATTTGTCTCAGCCACTGTCTAACGGCACAATCTATCAGAGGGCTGTTTTCAAATATCGCTTTTCAAGCGTGCCCTTGAGAGGTGGGAATTGATTGGGATCTTAGAAAGCAAAATTACAGCAATAACTTAAAAGAAACAATAATTACTGAATCATACCAGTGTCAGCACTCTGCAAAACACGAAATAGCCATCAAACCCCAATCCAATATATTCTGAAGCAAATTTATTGAATGGAAAAAGCAGTTGAGTGAGGCTTTTTCTCTCCCCTTTCCCTGCACCCCCTCTCTCGCTCCCTGTACATATGGTTATCTCAAAACCGCAAGTGAATGAGTCGATAATTCTTGTCATTGACTGCTCCATTTTCAGAGAGTCAAGAAAAGATCCATTAGCTGCCTCCCGACTCAGTGTCTTTCCCCTTCCCCTCCAGTCATTTGCGAGTCTGCGCTCCTCCGGCAAACAAACATATATAACTAATCATCTGTTAAAACGCCGAGTCCCCTAATAAATCTCTGCAACTGAAATACTTTAATGGGTAATTAATTGATCCTGTTCCAGAGGAGTAATAAGATAATAAATTAGACAATATTTCACTCAGTTGTGTCAGTGTACTGCTAATGGTGCTGTAGGGCTAAGCCGAAGGATAATAAATTAGCCAGAAATTAACTGCTAAGAGCTTTCTGCAGAGGAATCGGCTGACAGGCAAGTCTCCGTGATTTAGGGCCCCGATGCCAGTTGCGCCGTTCTCCCTTTCATTTATTTATTTTTTGGTGCTGGCAAACATTAACTCCTGTTTGGAGGCGACAGCGCCGGGGCCGGGCTGGGGCCGGGGAGGGCGAGCGCCACCCGGGCGGCCGCGGCGCT
>NW_020448497.1:874679-879408 GCF_003343035.1 Apteryx rowi | reverse complement strand
GCGGCACGGCACGGCACGGCACCGCGCGGCACGGCGAGGCACCACGCACGGCACGACCCTCGAGCCGCAGATTTATTGCAATCCGGTTGCGCTGCATGTAGGTAAATTACTTTTGTGCTGACTATAAAGACTGTCTCTAAGGCAAGTTATTACCCGTCCAGCAAGCAAAAAGGAAATATTTTCTAGTGCATCCATCATATTTCACGGAAAGGTACGGCGCAGCCACAGCGGGAAGGATGGCAGGAGSGGACCCATCCGCACGCGGTGCAAAGCAGCATAGCTCCGCTGGAGTCTGGGCTTTGAYGCTAGTTTTGTTAATACGAAGCTGAAGAGGTTTCAGGCGCAGCCCGCCCGCACACAAGCGCTCGCGAGGGGCTGCGCGGGCGGCGGCGGAGCCCGGAGGTGCCGGCTCCCGGCAGCGGGGCCAAGCGCATCCACCGCCTCCGAGGCGACAGCTGCAAAAACGCTTCAAGGGCCCCGTTTACGGGCTGGCTTGACCCCCCCCCCCCTCCGTCCCCCTGCAAAGAGCAACGCGGGGCCCCGCCGCCCCCCCCGTCGCCGGCTCGGGGCGCCCCAAAGCGGCCTGGCCCCGGGGGGCGCGGAGCGACGGGAAGGGGCGAAGCCGCAGCTCCGCCTCGGACGAGGCATTCCCGGGTCGTTTTGCGTCTTTTGGGACGGAAAGAAGATGAGCAAAAGGTAGCTCTAAAAAACCAGAAACCCACTTGCTGGATCAGAGGCCCTAGATTTATTTAAAACTTATGGTTTTGCGAAAGAGAAGGAAAACTATCAGGCTGTGGTAAGGAAATCTGAGTTCCTAGGAAGGAAGAAGCATCGGGAGGTATCGATTTCACAGCAGAAACCAGAAAGAAGGAGAAACTTCTAAAATATATGTAACATCCGATTTAAACCTGCAGATCTGGAGCGCTCGTGTTGTCCCTAGCTCAGGCCCAGAGCGTGTCTGGGATTCAAGGAGTTGGAAAACTCCAGGTAAAACCCGGGCTCTCCGCCGGACCGGTCGCGAGGGGGGTCCGAACCCTGCGCGCCCCCCGAAACGCCCGAGCTCTGCCCGGCAAGCGGGTGGAAGCGGCGGCCGCCGCCTCCGTGGGCTCTGCCCGGGGCTCGGCGCGGTGCCGGAGATCAGTCCACCAGCGGCATTTATAACTCCCTAATCCCAGCACTTGACCATTTTACAGCCCTTGGTCGGGGCTGAACCTAAAGCAGGCGTCGCAGCTCCTCACCCCGTTATCAGCTCTCCGGCYGCTCCGGGGAGCCCCGGAGACTTGGGGCCCAGGGGCTGAGCAGGGAGTCCTGCGAGGGAACCTCCTCCCCTTCCCCTTTCATTTTGGGCAGCTTTGATCGCAGCAAAGCTCAGAGGTGCCTATTAGCGAGGTGCTCGGGTGATTGATGGCGTCGGCCTCCCGTTGCCCTTTGCTTGCAGCGGGCAAGTCGCCCTCCCTGCATCAAAGTGACCCCAGCAAACGCCCTCCTGCCCCCCCTGAGCCCTCCCGAGCCCGGCACCGGGCTGCACAGAGAGCCCTGCCCGGCAAACCCCCGTCTGCTTTGTGTCCAGGGAATAGCGAGGGGATTTACAGGTGAGGCCTGGCACCATGGGGCCAGAGGGGGGGTGCAGGCCCAGGCGTCTCGCATCCTGCCGTGTCCTGCATCCCCCAGGGCCCCCCACGGTCCCACAGCATCCTGCAGGGCCCTGCAGCATCCTGCATCCCACGGCATCCTGCAGCATCCTGCATCCTGCAGGGTCCCGCAGCATCCCACATCCCACAGCATCCCACAGGGTTCTGCTGCATCCTGCATCCCACAGCATCCTGCAGGGTCCCACAGCATCCTGCATCCCACAGCATCCCACAGGGTCCTGCAGCATCCCACATCCTGCAGCATCCTGCAGCACCCTGCATCTTGCAGCATCCCACATCCCACAACATCCCGCATCCTGCAGCATCTTGCAGGGCCCTGCAGCATCCTGCAGGGTCCCACAGCATCCCACAGCATCCCACATCCCACAGCATCCCACAGCCCGCAGCATCCTGCAGGGCCCTGCAGCATCCTGCACCCGGCAGCGCCCCTTATCCTACAGCATCCCGTGGGGTCCGGTGGCTCAGCCCACCCACGACGCGCTCCTGCTCCTTCCCGGCCCTGGTGGGGGGTCAGCCCCGCGTGGCGAGTCACAAGCGCGATGAACGCGAGCGGCGCGGCAGAGCTGCCGCGGCCAGGCGGCTCTCCTTGGGTTTGCCCTCTCCCTCTCCCGCTCCCCCTTTTCTCCTTCCTGCTGCCATTGCTTCCTGAGAGGAGGTGAAGAGAGTAATAATCAGCCAGGGCACCCGGAGAACTCACGGACGAGATTAAAAGCAAATCAAAGAAGAAAAATTGTGGCACGGTTTATGTCTTCCTAATTAAAACCCCGCCAGTCTCCCTTCGCTCTCCCCCCCCTTTCCAGCTAATGTTACACTAACGAGCTGAGTTTAGTGGCATTTATGTAGATAAAAGTCCTGATGATTGATCTCAATGGCTTGTTAAAATTAGTTTCAGTCCACCATATTGATTTAATTCCATTGCTTGAAAGTGCTAATTAATAATGATAATAAAAGTGTCTGGGCTCATTATTATCAGGAGGCAGGTTGGGAAGGGGATGAGGGGCACCGCGGCTTTTGCATCACTCACTTCATCGAGAAATGGCCTTCGGAAAGCTGGTGCGGAGGGGAAGCTGGCAAGGCGAGGGTGGAGGGGCCGGGCGAGGGGCCGGGAGTTCGGCGTCGCCCTTCGCCGGGGTCGGGAACGCCGCAGAGCCGTTTTGCAAAGCGCCGGCGACCTCAGCGCTGCGGGGAAGAGCCGGGGAAGGGACACGGGCCGGGATCGCCCCGGGGCGCCGTGTTCGGGCTGGCATGGGAGACCGCGGTTTCCGGGCCTCTCTATTTCCCAGCAGCCTGGAGCCCCGTGGGTTTTGGTGCCGGGGGACGATCCGTGCCCGGGAGATGATCTGTGCCCGGGAGACGCCCCGCGCCTGGCCAGCGCCGTGCCCTGCGCCCCCGCTCTGGGCTCATCCCGGGGCGGCTGCAGCCARAGCTCTGCCTGCCGCCGGGGCTTAGTCACCGCACGGCTGCTTCCAGGCTGCCCATTAATTAGGCTCCTCTCGATGCTTCCAAAAATGTTTTGCGCTGAGATTTGTTTTTTTTAAAGGCTCACCCGTGGACCAAACTTCAGTGTCACAGAGCAGCTCTAATTAAGGAATTTGCCGAGAATGCACCGCCTGCAAAATGATGCTCCCGCTCTCCTTCAGATACCTGCTGTCTCCAGCTGCTGAAGCCTCTTTCCTGGGGAAATTAATTAGTGTAATTAATATATTTATGCAATCATTCAAAGCGCTGATTACAGACAGCTACAGAGAAAACTTTTAACGGTGACGGCCGCCCCTTCCCGCGGCTCAGGCGTTCGCGGAGGTATCGCTTCTCTGCGCCGATTTATCTCACCTGCCGGCCGGCTGCAGCGACGGCACCGCCTGCCCCCGCGCGTCCCCTCCGGGGCAGCAACCCGGGACGCATCCGCAGGGGCCTCCGGCTTCCACGGGCGCCGCGGCCGGGCAGCTGCTCCGGCCGGGAGAGAGCCGGCGGGAAGGGCCCTTCCCGGCCCCCTCTCCCGGCTGCCCCCTCCCCTGCGGCCCTGCTGCCTCTCATTTCTTTCCCTTTTATTTTTAAAAACTCTCTCTGTCTTTCTCATCCATCATTTTCCCATTCGCGCTCGCAGATACACGGCGAGGCAGCTAATGGAGTCTGCAGTAATTCCGTCCGCCTCGACAGGGGCTGCAATTTCAATACATAATTATGGGACTTGATTTTGTCTCTCTCCCTCCCGAAACGTGGCTGCACGAGCTCGTCACAGCGCTGGGCACTTAATTAGCGGTGGGACTTGGTAGCGGCCCCCGGGGCGCGGGACGGCGGGACACGGGCCCCGCTTTCCCCCCCGGCGGCGCTGGCTCCCGCGCACCCGCAGACGCGGCAGAGCATCCCAGACCCGGGCGGGGGGAAGGTGCCGGGAGCCGGGAGCCGGGAAGAGGGCGGCACGGGGGGAACCGCGGCGTAACCGATGCGAYGAGGCCGACCACGGCGAAGACGAAGCAAAGGCCGGACGCGGGCGACGATTCCCCTGCCCGCGCAGGCGGCGAGCGCCGAGAGCCATTTCTGGTGCCTTTGGTCTTGGCTGCAAACAAAGCGAAGGTCCCCGAGTTCTCCTATAAATGGTAATGATAACACAATTATCATGCAAAACAAAAATTAAGTTTAATGGTGCAAAGCCAGGGTGTACTGTGGAGGTAATTCATATTAATTATGTTTGGATTAAAAGCTTATTTCTTTTGTTAGCATCTGCAAGTAGGAACTTAGCAGTAAAAAAAGCCGCATATAATTACTGCATCTTATGGAGGAGCAGTGTTGAACTTAATGGAGCATCCCCGTTCTCTCTGGGCACCCGACGAGCGGTAATATTTCACATTTTATGAAATACAGAAGAAATAAATTACGGGTTTAATGATAAGCATTGCTTGGGCTCGTAGCGAAAGGCGATTGGCTACCGAACGCGCTCGGCCGGCAGAGCTGGGCGGCGCAGGGAGGGCGACGGCGATGGGCTCGGCGTGCCGGCGGGCACGGTGGCTGGGTCCAGCATCCCGCCGCCCGCGAGCCTCCTCGCTGCCGGAACGGCGCGCCGCGTCCCTCCCGCGCTC